>NC_057874.1:29109520-29411138 GCF_019740435.1 Gambusia affinis | reverse complement strand
CTCACCGGCATCGCTTCCAAGCATTTGAATGGGAAAATAAGAAAATTCAGCGATTTTGAACAAATAAAAATCGAAATTGGTGAAGCTACATGAAAAATAAATATTTTTTAGTACAAACCACCGGATGAATATAACAATTTAAATTACTTTATGATTATATATTTTCTTTCTTTCCATGATGGCTGGTGAGGCACTGCCTCACCTGCCTCCCCTGACCGCACGTCACTGACCAGTCAGAGCCAGGAGGAAGGTTTTAGTGCTGTCAATCATAATCTTCCCCCTTCCTCATGCTCCCTTCTACTACAACCTTTCCTGTTAGCAAGCTTCAGTTGTGAATGCTAGGCTAGCTAGCATGGCCACAGATGATCACGAGTAAACAGTTTTCCTGTAATGGTAAGTTGTTTCTCCACTTTTAGCATATTTAGCAGTGAGTACATGAGCTTGATTGACAGAATTAAGATCCGCCTTCTGGCTCTGATTGGTTGTTTTTGGTTAAACTTTTCACTGATTATCTTTCTCATCAGCAAACTGTCACAACATGGAGACACTTTAAGAAATATTCTAAAAAACATTTTTCTTCATTAAAATTACATCCTCCATTTTTAATAGCAATTTTTATTTGTATGGGGCCCATAAATTCATCTGTTTTATAAAGTTTCATATATTTATTGTAAAAAACTGAACTGAATCAGGCATACAGAGGATTGTTACCTCACGCCTTCAGTTGTGTCTGTTTGCAGGAAATGATGCATCGGAGGATCTGGGGACGAAGTCCCGCTTCGGCGTCCCGGACCTGTCGCTGCATTCAGCTTCAGCCAAGGCGGCGTGGAAGGCGGAGGTTCAACGGAGCTCTTCTCCTGAGACCGGAGTCTTGGTTCTGGTCATTTCACCGCCAGCTGACGCTCCCATCGGCGAATACACTCTGTCTGCCAGCCTCAAGGACAAGGAAAAGATTGTGGCAAACTTTTCTGTCCTCTTCAACCCGTGGAGTTCTGGTGAGTTTGAGGGTTTTTTGTCTTTTCATTTCTGTCTGTTTGTTTTTGGGTGGATGTAGTGAGCTTCTCAAAAGTTTCTAAATTAACTCTAGTTCAGTTTTCCTCAGACTTTTTCAGACCACTTAACCCATTTAACACACACTCACCTGCGGAAATAAACAATTAGCAAAAAATTCTGATTTTATTTTGGTTTAAATTAAGTACTGAATGTGTTTCAATAGACAAAAGAAACCATTTTGACCCAATAAATTTGTTTTGTACCTTAATTAATGGCATATTTAATCATCATACTTTTTACTTCTTCCAGAGCTATATATGTAGACATGTTTACTCACTGCAGACCATTTTATAGGAAAATATCCAATAAAATATCTGTATTTATGTCTGGACAGTAAATTATTATCTTTTCAATATTTAGACCTGGTCCAGATATGAAACAACTCAATTTCAACGTAGATCTAAATATCATCCATAAGAATTTCTCCCTGATTTTCCAAATTGACTTGCTATTCATAAATACTCTATATAACCCATCTGAAAGCAGTTCCTGCATTATTTGACTTCCTCTGCAGACGACTGGGTGTTTCTGCCCCGGGAGGAGGAGAGGTGGGAGTACGTGCTGAACGAACAGGGAATCATCTACAGAGGAGGCAGAGATTACATCTCTCCAATGTTCTGGGACTTTGGGCAGGTACAAACAAAAACCAAACCAATAAACATAATAAAAACTTAATGTGTTGTTGCTGAACTCCTTCAAGATGAGACTAACCTGCTTATTTTTAAAAAAAGAGAATGTTTATTGGATTATCAGTGTATATAATTCTCAGTTATATTCCACCTTATTAAAGTTAAGGACAAAGTTGTGTTTGGATGTTTGAATATAAACTGTTTAGTTTTACTGAGACCTGGTGTTTCGATTTGATCACACAGCCGTGGATAAACGGCAGATTGAGAGCAGTCGTCAACCGTTTCTGTGTTTTTGTCCAGTTTGAGCAGGACATGGTGAAGATCTGCATGAAGATGCTGGACCTCAACGTCAAACACTGGCTGAATCCAGCGGAGGACGTTTCTGCTCGCTCCAACCCCATCTACGTCAGCCGGGTGGTCAGCGCCATGGTAGGCATGCGGGTTTACGGCTCCCAGTTTGGAGCGCCGTAATTTACCGACAGCTGACGTAAACTGCCTGTGTGGTGAAAAAAATAAGATAAGTTTGAAAGAATAATGAATAGATTAAAATCACAAAAATGAAGGATTTTATGTCTTAGAATGCTTTATTACTTTTATAAACACACAGTTAGTTATAGTTTTTCCCATTAATTACAGTTTTCATTTATTTCAATTAACAAAAATGTTTTCTCAATTTCATATTTCGTTATTTTGTTACTTTCAGTTAACCATGGCAGCTTTTTCTTACATTCGGAGCAGAAACCTAAAACTCTGGGTTCGTGTGTATTGCTGAAGTGAAAGCTTGATTAACTTTCCTTCAGGTCAACAGCTCTGATGAAGGCGGCGTTGTGATGGGAAACTGGGGAAATGACTACAGCGGCGGGTTCCCGCCCACCCACTGGAGCGGCAGCTATGCCATCCTGAAGCAGTGGTACGACTCCTACTACCGCTCCGTCAGATACGGCCAGTGCTGGGTGTTCGCCGGCATCATGTGTTCTGGTAAAGTCTGACTGCCAGCTTCTGCATTCACTGAAAATATTCAATTACACCTGCAGTATATAATTACAGTAAAGAATATGTTTTTTTACATATTGTCACCACGTTGTCATGGATTGTTATGGGACAAACCATCATCTCTAAATCATCCGTGAAAAGATGGATCACCTTCATCCTAACCCCATGAAGAAACGCACCGCTTCCGGTCAAAAACAACTAATCAGAGCCGGGAGGAGGGGCTTAGAGCTGTCAATCAGCATCGTGTACTCGCTGCTAAATGTGCTGATGGCGTATAAACAACTCCCCATCACAGAAAAACTGATCTTTCACCACAATGCTAACTCAACAGGCTATTCTAGCTGCAGGGTAGTAAAGAGAAATGAAGGGATTGTGATTGACAGCGCTAAGACCCGCCTCCAGGATCTGATTGGTTGTTAGGCAGGTTGTCTCATACCTTAATGTCACAACATGGTGACAGTTTCAACACACGTACAAAAGAAGTGGTTTTTTTAGTTACATACTGCAGCGTTAATAATGAAAAATAAAGTCACTGCAGAGGCATCGAGATCAACCAGGTGGAGGGAAAAAAAGCATTTTCCTGAATTTTTCATGCGTGGTTTCAGTGATGCGGCTGCTGGGCATTCCCTGCCGCGTCGTCACCAACTTCCAGTCAGCTCATGACACCAACAAGAATCTGACCATCGACAGCTACTTTGATTATAACGGAGTGATGGAGAAGGAATCCAGAGACAGCATCTGGTGAGAGGCTCAGTATTTACCGCTCCAAAGTCTGAAAACCTCTCGATGTTTGTTGGTTTTTCTTTTAGCAGGTTTGTTGGAAGTCTGAATATTGTGCTCTCTTTTTAAGGAACTTCCACGTCTGGGTGGAGGGGTGGATGAGACGACCAGACCTGGCAACAGATGGGAAATATGACGGCTGGCAGGTTGTGGATCCAACACCTCAGGAAAGGAGTGAAGGTAGAGAAAGCCTCCCCTCTGCATCCTTTATAAGTACCCTGCAAAACAAAGCATTCTGCAAACATGACTTAATTCTCATCAGCTTGTTGTTTGTACTCATCTGGACCAAGTGGGATTTGAATAAAATAACTTGATGATCTGTTGCCTGTGTGTCTGCAGGTCTGTTCTGCTGCGGCCCGGCCTCAGTGGCCGCCATCCGGAACGGAGAAGTCAATCTTAAATACGACGCCCCGTTTGTCTTCGCCGAGGTCAACGCTGACTCCGTTTCCTGGCTGGTCAGTGTGGAGTGAACTCTGAACCATACCATTAAAAAAGAAAAGCTTGATACTGATGATGCGTTTTGATGGCCAGGTGAGAAGTGATGGGTCCAGGATGAAAATCTATTCTGATAGTAGGACAGTAGGACAGTACATCTCCACCAAGGCGGTTGGCTCGTACAAGAGGACGGACATCACAAACTCCTACAAGCACAGAGAAGGTGGGCTCACCTGCATGGACAGCAGGGGGCGCTCTGTGATTTTATTCTAGCTAAACCTGGTGGGAGAGCAGCCCAACAGTTTCTCCACCATGTTTTTGTTTTGTAAAAAAATATTAAAAGTTGACAGGAAATTTTGTAAATAAAATATCAACAAGAAAACTTAAATAAAGGGAAGTTGTTCTGTGGGTTATGTATGTACAATCAAACACCATTATCATTTTGAATTGATAATTAAAGATTGCTAGTTTAGTCTGTCTTTACTATCCATGCTACTGGTGAATAAAACAACACAAATAAATCAAACAACACTGGAGGAAACCTGATATTTACAGACTCAAATCAACTGACCGTGAAACTGTTAATGAAATCATCGAAATGCTGGGATGAAACTTGTTTATTCACGCTGCTTCTTTGACTGACCCGATGCAGGAACTGTGGAGGAAAGAAAGGTCTTTGCATATGCTCTTGACAAAATCGTAAATGGATCAAGGATGTCGCGGGATGCTGCCGGTTCTGGTGACAGGGTTTCGAGTCCAGCGTCGGCGATGAGCACCGTACCTCCACCTGATCCTTCAAAACCACAACTGCTCATCCGATTTGAAGAGGTAGCCTTCGTCCAGCGTGTTAGACGTCTTTCCTGCTCTACTGTTATGAAGAAAAGAGTGAATTTTCACTTTCCTCTGATTCCCAATGCAGGTCTCCAAGCCAGAGAACGGCAAGGATGTGAACCTGAGGATGATTCTGAGCAGTGGCAGCAGCGCCACCAGAACGTTTTCCGTCAACATCAGCGTCCAGGCCATGAAATACACGGGCCAGCCAGATGGGAACATCCAGACCGAGGTCACAGAGCAGAAGCTGCTGCCGGGGAAAGGTTGTTCGCTTTTCTTTTGTCTTTGAAAACTTGGATCTGAAATTGAAATCTGACCATCATGAACTGATCTTTGTTTGTTTTAGATCTGATTGTCCCTATTAAGGTCCCATTCTCAGTCTACCATCAGTACATGATCCAACGCCGGACCATGAGCATATCAGCGGTCATCACTGACCTACAGAATGAAGACAACGTGTACTTGGCAACAAACAGAGTTGTGCTCGCAAACCCCCCACTCTCCATCACTGTAAGTACAGAAACAATGTAACTTTTTAAAAGGCACCTATTAAAGGGGCAATTATCTTTTAACTTTCCACCATGTTTTAATCTTATTCCCTCATCAAAAACAAACCTGGCGTGTCGCCTTGATTCTTTTATGTATGTTTGAGAAATCCTTTGATCCTTTGACCATTCAGCTAAACGCCTGGTTGGATCTAGCCCCACCTTCAAGATGCAGCTCCTCCTCAGAGTTCCTTCAGACTAGCCAGCAGCAATTAGCAAACAGCTGAAGATTCACAGTTTTTTACAGTGTGGAACTGTGTAGTGACTTTGTTTGAAACTGGATCAGATCTGGTTTCAACAGTTTGTCCTTTTTGTCTTTTCACCAGTAAATGTGCAGCAAACTAACGGTGCTGTAGAGGGCAGCACTGGGTTAACGCGGTGAATTTCAAACTGTCCGATCCGTGCTTCAACACAGTCCAGGCTGCTTCTTGTAGATGTTGCAATCATCAATTTATTCCACTTTGACTGCCATACTTCAGACTTTACAAGAACTGACACATACTGTCCAGGCTGAACCATACAATGGTGCCAACAATAAAGCGACATTACATCACGGTCAACAGAAATCACGACCACCACCGGCGCACCCGCTTCCTCATACATACAAAGCCAGCAGCCATTTTGGCTCCCATTCATACTTTAGTGACGGTCACGCCACCTCGACACGCCCACCACCAAGTGCCAAGTCCCCTCCACATCAGCAACTGCCCTTCATATGGCTCCTACAACCAGGACTGATACGTTTCAGGAAAATATATATTTTGCATTTTTTTTCTTATTGAGTTATTAATCTATTTTTTAGGTTAAAAAAGTACATTTAATTCTTTTAGAGTTAGTTCTTTTAGCTGATTAAGGCTGTTTGTGATGCAGGTGTCTGGGAAAAGCAAGGTGAACCAGGAACTGACTGCTGAAGTGATTTTCATGAATCCTATCAATGACACCTTGAGGGATTGCACTATGAGTCTGTCTGGAAGTGGACTCATAATCGGGGAAGAAATAACCAAGTGAGTATGGATGATGGAACTGCAAGATTATTGCAGGAATGTTATTTATGATGGGTTTTAGGCATGTAAACTGTAATTAAATTTAATCTGCTAAACTGAAGGTTTTCTACACTGCAATAAAGTCTGAGAAGGAAACAGTAAAAGCAAGTGTTGATTAGCTAATATTTGCTCAAACTATTTTTAAGATTTTTTTTTGTGCTCCTTGCAGTCTTCCAAATCTGCAGCCAAACAACAGATTCCGTATTACAGTCGTCCTCGTTCCCTACAAGAGCGGAGAGCGGAGTCTGCTGGTCAACTTCAACTGCAGCTCCTTCAGAGACATCAAGTCCAGCTGCATCGTCAACATTAAACCTTGACTTTCTCACATCGTCTTCCCTTTAAGGCAAGACGATTGAAATCAAGACAGGAGATGTCAGGATTTCTCTTTGTAATATGTACTCCTGATTAATAAATTTCCAAAACATAAAATGTTTTCTCTTTGCAAATGTTTAATTGTGCAACTTTTTGTCTAATTAAATAACAAAAACCTAGACTCTCGTGTAATTTTGTGACATAATAGTGTTTATAATCAAATTAAGTTGGAGCCTGCTGTGATTTTTTCATCATGTTTTGTGACTTGGAATTTGTCTAATTATTCACACTATTTATTCCTCTTTTTTCTTTACTTTTTGAAAATTAATTCCAATAATTTAATAGTTGCTCTCATATTTTGATTGTGATGAGACAAAATTAGAATATTCTTAAGCCAGTGCGCCTAAATAAGAGTATTGCAGGCATCTGAGAGAACAAAATGAAATTTAAGATATTTAAAAATTCACAATTTCAAATTTTCAGGTTAATACTCAAATAACGCGAGACCTGCTCATTGAACGTGATTTGCTTCCCAGAGCCAGAAACGGCGTTTCCCTGAAATAGAAACCGACCAACTGCTGCGCTCCGTCTCATGATGCGTTCACGGCTGTCCACAAAATGGGACACATTACATAAAACGTGACAACTCGTGATGGTATTAAAAAAAGAAGAAAAAAATTCGAGAATTATGTAAAAACCTTCCAATTAATAAGTCTTTCAGTTCTCAATTGAGTTTAAACGTTTTGTATGTTTTTCCTTTGATTTGTGAAATCAAGATAAAATGTGCCAATTTTATAATCAAATGAATTCACCAAAGCCATTTAAAACCAGTTAAAGGTTTTACTATTTGCAGTTGTAAGATAGAAAAAAAAATACCCTTGATTATAAATCGGTCAGTATGAATGTTTTATTTTTACTTTCTTAAATAAAATGGTTTTGGTGATTTTATATTTCCATGTGCTTTTGATTAATAACAAACACTACTACTACTACTACTACTACTACTACTACTACTACTACTACTACTACTACTACTACTACTACTCATAATATTTGAATAAATTAACATAAAAAACAGCATGGAGAGGTTTTTCCAGGGTGTAGATGTAATGAAAGTCAGTTAACAATACATAAATAACTAAATATCTAATTACAAATAAAACTAAAATCACAAGCATTAGATTTTTGATAATTAAAATGTTGAAATAATTCAGTATCCATTATTTTTATGTTATATTTTCGATCAAATGTAAAATTGTCAGTGGGCGGGACTAACTACCATAACCAAGGCGATTGGTCTACAGTTGAGTTGCTATGCAGGTAAACCATTTTGAGTTTGGGTGTATTTAAAATTATTTTATTATGGATTGTAGCAAAGGAATTGTGAATTAATAAAATAAAATAAGAATTAAAAAACAACAACAATTGAAACAGTTATGTCAATGAATCCGATTTAAATTGAATTCATTACTGAAATATTTAAATTAGTTATTAAATTTATGTATTACTGTTTCAATTATGTAAATATCTATTTGGGAAACAAGTGGAACTTCAAAACAGAGGTCGGCCCCTAGAGGACGCAACGCAACGCTTATTCGCATACATTTCAGATTTGCAACACGTGATATGGTCCCTGAACGCACCGTTGAAACGAAGTGAAACCGATACGTTAGCCTGCAGTAGCTCCCCCTCCAACCTGAGAAGTTTCCAGGTCCAACCGGCATCTTCTTTCTAGAAGCTCCTCTCAGACCGAGGACAACCTCGTGTCTTTAAACCGGCAGAACGACATTAGAGCTCAGAGTAATGTTAGCGTTAGCTGGGCTAACTGGCAAACCTGTAGTCGCTTTCAAATCAAACTGCGTGTTTTGAAGAGTAGGAATCCCCACTGTCAGATCAACCAGCCGGTAAGATGTGCTAACATTTACGGAGCTAGGTTAGCAGTGGCTAGGTAGTTAGCTTTAATATACCCCCCTCAAAACACTATGTCCACAAAAATCTTTATTAAAAATTAACAAAGACAGAATAAAGACAGACTTATTAATTATGTGCATTATTCGCCGGAGTTAATTAATTGTTTTAGCTTCGGTATGATTGAAAAAGCCAGACTGATAGGTTAGTTTATATCACTAGCTAACGTTAGTTCACTGTGTTTAAATCCGATATAATCATAATGACTTTATGTGGTGAATTTACTCGTTTTAACTCCTCATTTAAATGAAACTGACTGAGTTCATTATATGTACAATAGTTCACAACAAGATCTACAGCGTATTGATAACTGATATAAGGGATATTGTGCTATAAATATTAATTATTTTTATTGATTTCTTTTTTCTTTCCTTTGATTGCCTTGTATATAAATGGTGCACAACAAATGTAATAAACGGTTCAGTTTACACATAAGTGTTATCAAATTAATCCAATCATATAATTATAGTCAAATTATATGGTTAAATTAAGTTATGCCACATTAATTTCTGTAATTACTTTTTAAAGATATCAGTAACATTCATTCTACTGTAATAGACAGTCTTTTTACTTGGAACTGAAAGTAAAAGCATAATAAAAATATTATAACAAGAGCAGTTTGACTTTAAAGATTTCTGCAGGATTTTCTCTCAATAATTAAGATTTTCTCTTTTCTTGGAACAGTTTTAAAGTCTAGAAATGCCTCAGAAACAGAAACCCAAGTCTTGGACAGAACTAAAGCAAGCAGGAAATGAATGTTTCAAGACGGGCCAGTACGGAGACGCCACCAGCCTGTACAGCCAGGCCATCAGGGAACTAGAGAAGTCCAGTGAGTATTAATGCGCCACTTTCTGTGAACATGGCAGCTGAATAAAATGATACCACAATATGTATTTTTTAAATACTTTTAACGATATCACAGACAATATTCCACCTTTCTTTTGTTGAATTCATGCCATTTACATGTCAAATAATGAATATTTACTTCTCTTCTTGGCATCCTGCAGGGAAAATGTAACGTTTTAATCTGTTGTTGTTGTTTATCCACAGATAAAAAGAACCCTGAAGATTTGGCCATCCTGTACTCCAACCGAGCCGCCAGCTACCTGAAGGACGGGAACTGTTCAGAATGTGTCAAAGACTGCGACACGTAAGTAGTTTATGTGTCATTTTTCTTCATTTAATCTCAGTTTTTAACATTTTTACTCCTTCTTCCCAGGTCTTTTTTATTTATCTGTTTGTTTTTATATATAAATATTATTTCTGATGTGGTGATTTGTTTTTAAATATTTTATATTGATGATAATGAAGAGTTTCCATTTAAGTATAATTTTAACATTTCATTTCACTTCATTTATCCCAAAGTAAAATTAAATCACAACTCGTTTAATCCAAGTATCTTTAAAGAGGATCTCCAGTAGCAGTCAGTGTTGCTGACTGAAGAAGCCTCTGACTGAAGATAGTCTCATGTTTGTTTGGTTCCACAATAAACATTAAATCAGTTAATACATGATAAATCAAAATGAGCTCAATAATTTATTCGTCGTTCAATCTGCTGCTTTGGTCTCAACCAGAGCTTCTTATGAAGGACAATTTTATTTACAGAGACTTCATAATTCATTTTCTTTGTTTTGTTTATTTATTTTGGATATTTAAATGTCTTCCGGTTCCAGGGTTAAATGTTCATTACAACTTAAAGGTTATTGACCTTTGAGAGCGTTTTCTTCTTACTATTATATTACTGTTGTAACTTCTGGGTCAATGTGTCGTCCAGAAACATCAGTTATCATGGTATAATAACTCATGTAGTTATGGCTGCTGGTGGTAAAAAACAAATGGTTTCCTGTTATGCATCTTCACTGGGCGAATAAAAAGAGCAAAACTCCCTCCAACTGCACAGCATCAAAAACAGACAATAATTGCTCATTTCCTCAACTAAGAAATATGAGTGAAAATCCAAAATCAAGACAAATCACAACTGAAAGGACTTTTCTTCCACCATGAGAGATGCAGTTCTGCAGAGAAACCGATTTTTTGTTTCATCTTTACATACGTTGACTGTTTCATGTGGCCCTCCGGCCCGTTGGGAAACATTTTTAACGCGTTAAAACATTTAAACATTCAGCGTTTGAGTTGCTCACCTGCAGTCTGCTCGTCTTCTCTCAGGTCTCTGGAGTTGTTCCCGTTCAACGTGAAGTCTCTGCTCCGACGCGCTGCAGCCTGCGAAGCCTTGGAGCGCTACAGACACGCTTACATCGACTACAAAACCGCCCTGCAGATCGACTGCAACATAGCAGCAGCTCATGACGGCACCAACAGGTCGGGAGCCGCTGCTCCTTTGAAACCCGACAGATAAACCAGCTTCAGCCTCTCAGGACCAAAACGGCTCTTTAGTTTCTCACTCTGTTTAACTTCCTTTGAAACTGTAGTTTTATTTATCATCATTTGTTTTATGTCTTAAAATAAGTTAATTATCTTTACGTTTTTGTGGTTAAATGTTTCCTTGTGTGGTTTGAAAGTTTTAGTATTTAATTTTTATCAGAAGCATTTTCTTTACATATTGGTTTGAAAATATTGTGACGTTACGATATGAGACAGATGATCTGAAAAGATGGCAAAACAACCAATCAGAGACAGGAGGCGGGTCTTAGTGCTGTCAATCACCCAACGTCTGGCGCTGCTCATCCCTCCATCTGGCTCCCCTTCTCTTTGCTACGCATTTTGTCAATGCTAGGCTAGTTAGCACAGCCACTGTTGACGGCACATAAATGGTCTTACTGTTGTTTCTCAACGTTTAGCACATTTAGCAGCATGTACACAGTGGTGATTGACAGCTTTAATCCTCCCCTCCTCACTCTGATTGGTTGTTCTTGGTGCATTATTTTCACAGATTACGTGTCTCATAACAAACTGAAAACATGGTAACAGTTTTAACAAACATGTAAAAAACATCATTTTTATAAAAGTTTAAACCCGGCTGGCCGCTGTGGGCAGCATGTTGTTGATTATTTTAAAAATAAAATCCTCTCCTGTTTTCTCAGAATGACTAAAGCGCTAACAGAGGCAGACGGTCCGTCATGGAGGGAGAAACTTCCTCCCATCCCCACCGTTCCTCTGTCGGTGAGGGAGAAGCTCGCCCAGCGGGCTGCAGGCGGCGCGCCGCAGCAGAACCTGGCGCCCCAGCAGAACCTGGCGCCCCAGCAGAACCTGGCGCGGCAGCAGAACCCGGCGCGGCAGCAGATCCCACCGCAGCAGCAGAACGGCATCAAGAAAACAGACAAACCCGGTGAGCACGTCCAACTTCCCACAGCAGCAAAGGATGAACTCACCACTCACTTCTTAGTTCACTTTTAACAGGTGCAATGGGATCATTTATTGGAACTAACAAAGATTTAAATCCTTTTTTTAGCACCAAGTGACAAAGACATGAAGAAAGCTCAGGCTCTGAAGGAAGAAGGCAACAGTCTGGTGAAGAAAGCGGAGCATAAAAAGGCCATAGAGAAATACAGCCAGAGCCTGAAACTGAACCCCAACGAGATCACAACCTACACCAACCGGTGAGATGGAAATATGTTTCCATGCAGATAAACAGAAAATACCACAAGGATATGAAACACCAGAGGCCTGCAGCCAGTATTTATTTATTTCAAATTCAGCCCCGTCGGCTCAGAAACGATTTTAGTGAAGGTTTGAAACCAGAAACCAGAAAGTATCAATTTATTTATTTATTTTTTCTTTTTTTCTCTGAAGAGTTTTTTTGCGGCGCTAGTGGTTTGTATTTTTGTGACAGTAGGCAGACAGGAAGGAGGGCGAGGAGAGGGGGCAAGACATGCGGCAAGGGTCGCCGGGAGTCGAACCCGCGACCTCCACATCGAGGACTGAGGCCTCCAGACGTGGGGCGTGCTAACCCGCTGCACCACCGCAGCACGCCCCGAAATGATCACTTTTGATGATGATAAAAATTATTTAAAAAAACATCTAAGTACTTCCCATTTGATACGGGGGCTTCTCTAAACTGGGATATAAATCTCTAAACTGATATAAATCTCTAAACTGTGATATGAATCTCAGTTTAGAGATTTATATCACTAATCTGATCACATTTTATCATCATTTTAAATTTACTGATATTTGTTGATGCTCTTATAAAACAGTGAAGATGGAAGCAAAGAGAACATTTCCAACATTATGATTGTTTTTTTAAACATCATTAATGGGAATTTATTGAAACACCAATAAATCAAAATCCTCATTGTGATGAGAAGATTTTCACAATAAGAGCTGCGTCTTTTTTAAACAAAGCTCTGTCTCTCTCTCTCTCTCTCACCTCAGATAACAAACATGGCGCTGGGCGGGTTGCCAGATCTGACCGTTTCCAGCGAAACACAATTTAGATTTTTTTCTTCTTGTGCGGCTCCCTCATTTTTAAATCATAAAATTCCTCTGATTTCTGTTTTACAACAGCACTGAGAGTGACAGTTGGTATCCAATGACTATAAATTACTGAGATAACATCCGGCAGATTCTTGAAATGTCAAAATAAGTGAATTGATGAGTGTCTGCTGTGTTCAGGGCGCTGTGCTACCTGTCGGTGAAGCAGTACAGAGACGCCGTCAGGGACTGCAGCGAGGCGCTCAGGATGGACGGCGGCAACGTGAAGGCGCTCTACCGGAGGGCGCAGGCTCACAAGGAGCTCAAGGTGAGAGCGGCGAACCTTTTCCTGGCTGGCCTGAGGTTTCAGAAGGAAAGCTGCCGACGGCCGGACCCGCAGTCACCAGCACAAACCAGGACGTGACGCAAACCGTGACGCTCCACTGGTCAACACTGACATAAATCTACTAAATTATACATTTGTTTTCTAACTCTGAAATACACCAACAGCTTCTCCAGCTTGATCCAGCATGTAAAAATAACTTTCATTACAAACAAACAATGAAAAATAAATATAAAGAAACTGAAACTCAATACTTTGGTCAGAAATAATAAACTCCAACAAACCTTTTTCCAAACGGTCCAGAAAGTGTAATTAGTAATTCTAAATAAAAATAATAAAGCATAATGTCTGATAGAATCAGACTGAATAGACTGAACACATCATCACTGAGACTTGATCTGTCATTATTTTCAGTATTGGGATCAATACAGATATTAATATCAGATTGGTAAATCTAGCACACACTGAACGTAAATAATCAAATCAATAAAAACCATAAAATGATCTAAAAATGAAGATCGTCTGCAGAAAGTTTGTTGTTAAAAATGTTCTGAACGTTTTTAAGGAAAACAAACAGCAGATAAAAACTGAACTAATATTTTACTTTCTGACTGCCCTCAAATGAAAATGGATATTTTTCCATAAAAATTCATCTTTTGGTTTGATTATAGATTGAAACGTACCGACGACACAGACGTGGATTTCTGATCTGGTTCTATATGTGCTGAGATCTCAACATCTGTTTTTTATTCTAGTCTTTCTGTTTGTAAAGGATCTTTTTATACATGAATAAAATAAAATAAAACGGTAGAATAAAGAAGGACTCTGGCGGCGCAGACAGGTGTTCATGTTAGTCAGACCTTTCTATAAAACAGTGCAGCTGTCAGTTTTACCTGATGTAGAAACATAATAATGAAACATTGATCAGTCTGTTTTTGGGTCACATGGCTGAAAGTAAAACCCAACCCGTCCACAGAACCTTCCTCTGTTAGGAAGAGGTTCTGATTTTACTTTGTTAATATAAAATTATTACCACAGATTCTCCACTCGCCTTTCGACTCAAACTCATTTCCTCCAGCTGAGTTTTCCTCCTGACGTGTTTAGATTTGGATTTGAGTTGAAGCGTCTGGATCCCTGAGTCGTTTGTTTCCGTCGCTGCAGGACCTGAAGGCCTGTGTGGACGACCTGAACGTCCTCCTGAAGGTGGAGCCAAAGAACACGGCCGCGCTCAAGCTGCTGCAGGAGGCGCAGAAGAAGAAGTGAGACGGAGTCCGGACCGGCGCCGGGATCCGCTCGTCTGACCCGCTCGTCTGACCCGCTTACTCCCGGCAGAATAAAGCCGGGTTTGAATCAGAACCCTTCAGTTTGACCCGACCGATCTGCAGCTGTTCGTAGTTTGATTGTAACAGTCAGCCTCTGATTCAGTATTTATGTTTATTTATATCAGCTGCAGTTTTTCCCTCTCCTCTCCAGCCTGGATGTTTTTCATTTCTGACATAAAGTTCAGCCCTGAGCTCAAAGAGCGAATATTCAATCCACCGCAGAGATGAAACATCTTTTTACTCAGCAGCTAATGAGCAAAACGCTTTTCCATTCTTTTTTAGCCAGTTTATTCCACTGAATAAATTCCCAAACCTGTTAATAAAATACTCCAAACGCTCCGTTCTGGTACCAAATGGCATGAAACCGGTTCTGTCGTGTGTTTACATGTTTCTGTCAGTGAGTGGATCAGAGACGATGAGTCAGCAGAAATTATGGACCCAGATGTAAATGAGCCAGCAGTAAAGCAGATCTGACATAATGGAGTTGTATTTTTCAGGTCAGAGGTCAGAGGTCACTGACCAGCTGTGGATCTGACCTGGAGTCGTTTCTCCGTCCGTCTGGGATTTTTCCTCTGATCCTGGAAGGAAAGGCAGTGAAAAGATTTCATCCCTTATGCCTCTTACATTATGAGTAACTTTTCAAAGTTAACATCCATCAGGAGGAAACGAAGTCAGACGGTTATTGGAGTTCACTGGCTGCTCTTCTCCAGACCATCACCCATTTCAAAAAGCCGAGTTTCAGATTCTGATTTTGGCTGATCGATTTTTTCTCTAAATATATCAACATAGTTGGCAGCAGTGTGGTGACGGTTGTTACGGTGACGGTTGTTACTCTGCTGTCAGCAGACTAAAGGCGGCGGCGGCTGATTTCTAGACCTGTGCTGAGGTAAAATGTCGATGGATCCAGTTGGATCGGCCGACTCAGAAACTCTGTGCCGATTTGTCGGTTCTTCCCTGAGGATCCCTGAATTAGTTCATGAAGTCGTCTTTATCTGCTTCAGAATAAAAAACAGTCTTGAAATGTTTTTCCAAGCTGCCAGGTTTGAAGATGAAACCTGTAATCAGGATTTCTCTGAACCCCAAAGATAAAATACAGATTTTAAACTATAAAGTTTTAGGAGAAAACGGAAAAGAAAATGAATAAAATAAAAAAATAAGGCAGATTGGTTGTGATGATGATGATGATGATGATGAGGATGATGAGGATGATGATGAAACTTCAGGATCTTTTCCATGTTTTGCTCTGAGGTTATTTTCTTTCTTTTCTTTTGGTCTCCAGTTTTGGTTTGATTATCACGGGAGGATGTTGATCTTTCAACATTTAAGTTCAGGAAGTTCCTCATTTGTTTTAGTTTTGTTTTTGTAACGTTTGATTAAACATTGTTCTAAACTAGATACTATATCAACACATTTGTTTGCTTGTGTAGAATGGCTTCATGTCTCTGAAGGATCGGGACGTTTAAAACTCTGAACATTAGGAATGTTTCCTTTCCATCCATCTTGCCTGAAGTGCCTGCCTTTGTCATTCATCTGCTGCTTTGGATTAGTGTATGCAAAATAAAAATGATTTTAAAAGATAATTCATGTTTTTGCTTCATCCAGAGAAAGTTTGTGAAACATAAGCTGATCTCAGATTGGTCAGCTGGTGAACAGCATGCATCTGTTTTCACATCTTTGGTTCAGCATTTTTTATTTCACCGTCACCATCTTCCTCAAAAAAACAAACAAACAAACAAACTTATTCTCACCTGGTTTGAACAGATTGATAAAATATGACCTTTAACTTGCTAATATTTAACACTTTCCTGATAAAAATCAGTAATGTGTTCAGGTGTTTCCAGTCATGCAGATAATTATTTTTTTCTTCTGCATTTATTTTGGGAACTTTATCAAAATGTAAACAATTACTTGGATTAATTACACAGATAGATATCTTAACACTTTTTCTGTCAGTTTATGAAAACATGACATTTAAAATTAGAATATTACATCAGACCAATTAAAAACATTTTCAAACCAGAAATAGTCTTAATTAAAAGATTTCTTACTGCCTCGTTAAAAGCTGCATGCAGGCAGTTTTTAAATGACGTCACACTTACAGGAACTTGGTAGCTGACGGCCATCTTGGTAGGCAGCTGCACCTACTCACAGTTGCTATGGAGTTGCTATGGAAACAATAAGCCTAGCTCTTTCCTTGTTCCAATCTAATTCATAACACAATATCAGTACATTACAGTTTTTGAGTCTTCAGTTTTCTGTTTGCTGCTCTGGTTCTTCTATGCGTCGCGTTGCGCTTGCCTACCAAGATGGCGGTTCAGGAATGCAGATCACTCCCGGTTCAGATTTGCAGTAGCTAAGTATTAGCAAATCTTTAGCAGAATGATCATATCTACAGTGTTGATAGGGCTTGGTATTGATCACTTCTGTTTCTCTGCGTATTTTTTTATTTTTTATCTAAGTTGAGTTACATTCTGATGGGTTTCCTGACTGCAGGTCCAAGTTTTTAATGTTTTAATCTTTGAACTTCTTGTATTTATACAGTAACTTTATCAAGTCAGAGCAACAATTATTTGCTTGCAGATGGTGAGACGTTGGCTTGTGGTGAACTCAGAAGAACGATTTCCATTAAATCGGCACCGGCAGCAGATTACCCACCGACAACCTCCATCTGCTGAACCAGATTCATTATCCTGCATCCTTTTTGTCATCTGCTGCTAACATTTAGCAAGCTCTGCACTGGTGGCAACAATTCTGCCCAATTTTTGGCAAGCAACACTCCCAGATGTCCTAAAGCTTTTGTCTTGGCAACTGAAACCTTCAACCAGGAATCATTTTTTTAAATGAAAATCAGAGTTGAATGTTTGCTGCAAACCTTTTCTTTTACTTGCTGGAAGATCATCCTGACGAGCCGGGCAACGCAGGTCCCATCATCTACCTGCAGAGCTGGACACCTCAAATGTTTAGTGTAAAACTAGTCTGTGTTTTATAAAGGATCCTTATCTGCCTGTTTGGCTGGATGTTTCATGTGCGTAGCAGCTTGTCTGGATCAGTTCCTCTGCTAAAAGAGGAAACAGGAACCGTTGGGTTCTGTTGCAGGAGAAAGAGCCACCGATCGACAACCACGCTGCTTTCATTGATCTCATCTAGTTCTGGTACGATCGGACGGCCTTTTCTTGTCCAAATTCTTCAGTTTTTCACCTGAATATTTAAGTTTTCTACAAAGTTTGTAATGGCGAGTAGCTTGAAAGCGAAAGTGCAACCAACACGTTGAGCTAAATGTTTAAGTTGGCGGAGAACTCAGACATGAATTTCCTCAAAGCAGATCCAGTTTATACAGAAAGGAAGGGAGACGGTTTCTCTCTCTCTCTCTCACACACACACACACACACACACACACACACACACACACACACACACACACACACACACGTTTGCGTGGTTATCTTTGTGGGGACTTTCCATTGACTTCCATTCATTTCTACAGCCTAACCCTGATCCTAATCCTAATCAAAACTCAATTCACAGCTCAGTCCCAAATCTGACCCCTGACCCAGAAACAGTGTTCGGCCCCCACAACGTGGCGTGTGCCGGGAAAATGGACCCCACAAGGTATTACAGACAAACACTTGTGGACACACACACACACACACCCACACACACACACACACACTATTACAACAGTCAGTCTGTAAAGTACTGTAAAACATGGAGGCCAAACATTTGGATGAACAATTCACTGCAAAAACACAAAATCTTAAAATATTTTTGATCCACTTTCTAGTGAAAAAAGTCTGAGTACATTTGAAATGAGACAAAACTTAAGTAAACTTTAGCGAGGCGTAGAAGTCAATAATTCTTTAATGTTGATGAAAAAGGACGAGGTTCACTGGCAGATTATTTTACTTGAACATTTTTCCATGTTATACGTAAAACAATCTGCCAGTAGAACTTGTACTTTTTCAATTTTAATATTTACAGGCTCCTTGATCTTGCTGAAAAGTTACTTGTAAGTTTTGTTTCATTTCAAGTGTACCAAGATATTTTCACTAGAAAAACACTTGGTAAGCTTTAGTGTTTTGCAGCGTCGTCATCCGGTTTTCCTACATTCTGACATTAGTAGGTTGAGCAAAGCTGAAAGTTTTCAACAGTGACTGCAGCTCTGAACTTGAAGCTGCTGCCCCACCCTGCGAGGCGACATGTAAAACTAATGCAGCAGTGAGCTGTGACTCACCGCTCCGGCTGACGGGAGCCGGAGCAAGCAGCAGCAGACATGTTCAGACAACGAGACGCACCGAGAAAAGACTCCGGGAGTTCTGAGCTTTCAAAGCCAGCGCAGACAGAAACATCTCCTCACTCAAGGATTTGCGTAAATTTGCTCGAACAATTCATTTTGAAGATACAGTAACTGTCTGGAAACATTTCTCCGAGTTGCGTCTCCCCAGTGGAATGGTCAAAATCTAATAATATCACATGAAATGAATACGGAAGTCGCCACCAGAGACTCGTTTTGGTCTCAGGTGAGTTGGGCGCGGCAGCTGAACGCAAACATGAACCGGACCGAGCGGCACCCGGTCGAGATCACACACAACTTCAGAGTGGGAAGACAAAGACCAATCAGATCAATAATCTATTGGTAGATGTGCAGATCAATAGATCATGCATTGACAAAACAAGAGTTAAAAAAACCAGGGCTTAGTAAAACAGGTAATAGTGAATTTCAGTGGAAATGAGAATAAAATGGGCAGCAGTGATTAAAAAGGCTCAGCTAAAACAATCTGAAACGATTTAAAACAGAAACCAAAGAGGAAGAAGTGGAAGGAAATTGAAATCATCCAATCGAACAGATCAAACAGCGTGGAGAAGACTTGGTGAATGATCAACTCCAGACTGATCAAAGGTCAGGAACAATCAGAGTGAAGGTTTGTTCAGGATGCCGATCCAAACGTCCAGCCAGCAGACAGGCGGGACGTTTTATGGACTGAAGATCAAGTTTGAGTCTGGAGGCTGCAGATGGTTCATCAGGTCATCCTGAACCGAGCCGTTCACAAGCATCGAAACACTTCTAGAGGTCATGACCTTTGAATCGTTTGTGTCAGATGTACAGACGGTCTCTGTGACCTTTGACCCCACAGATCAGTAAGCAACGCGGGCGAACAGGAAGGCCTGGCCAGTCCGTCCTCAGGACAGCAGGAAACATGTCAGGTGACGTCAAACTGCCAGGTTTCTGTTTCAATTTATGTTTTTTGCAAAGTGTTTTGAAACATTTGTTGTAAATTGGTGCTATCAAAATAAACCGATCTGAACTGAATACATGGAGCTGCAGCTTCTTCACCAACAGATTTCTGCATCCTGGTTGCACAAAAGAGCATAACAGCAGATATTCTTGCTATTTGCAATTTTATGGAAATCCATCCACATCCAATATTTTATTTACAATCAGTTTTTTTTATTTTTTATCTCAGTTTACCACTTTAACTTTTACTGCTGTCCCGTCTTATTTTCATCCACTTCAACTTGCTGCTGGTTCAGCTGCAGTGGAGATCAAAGGATGCTTCTATTAATTTATCTGAGAACTTCATCTGAAACCCAGTTATTAAAAAATAAAGCTTCAACCAAAAAGGATTGTGTAAAAAGTGACCAGGATGGTAAAAATGAGGAACAGGAACCAACATTCAGTCCAAAAGTCCTTCGTTTTTGAGCAGAATTATCTCTCGACCCGACGAGAATAAAACTTTGCATACGTGTTTATTTGAATAAAACGTCGCCGAGACTCGATAGCAGTGAAGCCTGTCAAGATGAAGATTTGCATTTTCCTGTCCCAACAGTTGTCTGAGCCAGAGGTTTGACCTGCTGGTTGTTTATTTGGTTGGTTGGTAACCTAACCCCCTCTAGGTGTCCGGTACCGTGAGGCTAACAGGAAGTCAGAAACATGTAGCATGACCAGGCTGGCAGGTGACGACAAACAGAGAAGATCTGATTCGGAACTGATAAAACTTTATTTCACTTTAAATCGTCTTTTACAATTTATCCTGTTTATAACATGAAAGGTTAAACTAGAATTGGATTTTTTTAAAAGACATACACAAATCTAGTTTTACGTCAAGAACCAGAGTGAAGGAAAAGTACTCAGGATTTTTTTCCCCATTTTTTTAAACCATTTTTGCGTTTTTTTTGTATATTTAAGCTAACCCTAAAGTTTCACAACCACGTGCGAGCTAAGCAAGAAAACCGTCACAGAAGCAGACTTTTTTGTTGTTTTTGGGTTGATTTTTGTTTTATTTTAAGCAGAATACTGGTCAGTAAAAACAAAATGATTTCAGATACCAGATATACAGACAGGCTCGGTGCCACATTCACTACTGCAAGGGATCAGTTTTGTCCTTAGAAAGCGAAGAATAACTGTCTTTTTGTTCAGCTAAAGAGGAAAAAAAGAGCAGCAGGGAGGATGAGATTTTTTTTTGTCTTTTTCTACTTTTTAAAATGTCAGTGCATGAAAATATTTGTCCCCAGGAAAAAGAAAAATACCTTCTACATCTACAGAGTGGAATGTCATGGTGCTTTAGACAAGGTTATTGTGACACTGAGTAGAAAAAGGGGGAAAATGTTTTGGGAAAAGCTGCAGGGTTTTTAGCTGACGTCTGCCAATACCAGGATGTAAAGTCCAATATGAAATCTGATTATTTCTTCATTTTTAGTATTTGTTTCGGTGCAGTTGGACGCATGCCTCAACCGATCTGCACATTTTTCTAAAACCATAATCCAAACTACAGGTTCTCATTTCCTCGATTGGCTGATCGGCTGTGATTTGGCTCCTAAAATGTACATACCCACCGAGGCTCCACCTGCACCAAACAATAACTTCACTTTCTGCAGCTAGTTCCACCAGAGCTACGTTTGTTTCAATAGCAGGGGGGAATAAGATTTTGATGTTGGTCTGATTGGAATAGAAACGCCAGGTCCCAGGAAGCGGTGTCATTCCAGACTGTACCATTTTTAACTCGTGCTGCAGAAGATTTTAGCGGCTACGGCTAAGGGCAGACATTTTTTGCGGCGTTCTGCCGCGAGCTGTAACACGAGACTTGACTAAACTTGTCTTGTAAAGGCAGGAATGGACAGAATGAGGGCAGAAACAAAATTCACCAAAGCATCAAACAGCAGCTGACTGTAACGGCTTCAAGGTTTTATCTGCAGGCAGGTGGTAACGAACATCCAAAAACCATTCTGTTCTCCACAAAAAAAAACAAAAAGAAACAACAACAAAGATTTACAGTTAAGCTCTAAAAATGTTTTACAATTTTACAGTTTTCAAAAAACGGAACTGATCGATTGGTTACAGAATCAAAACACACCCGGAAAGTAAACCAAAGGACAGGCGAGAGGAGGAGGGGAAGCAAGCGGGTCGCTGAAAATGAAGATGGAACGTTTCCACTTCTGCTGAACAATTTACTCTTTTCTTTTTGTGAAATGGTGTCAAATCTTTAAAGGTCTCAGTTGGCAAAAAAAAAAAAAAAAAAAAAAAAAGAAACCAGTGAGTGTTTGATCACCCAAACCAAAAGGAAAAAACCATTTGTTTAACTTTTATCAGTGTCACAATACAGCCTTGTATGGAGGACCCTTCTGTATAAACCCCCAGCAGAATTCCCCTGCTGTTCAAACAACCACCCACCCCCTCCGTTCCCAGGTCGGGAGGATTTAGAGGAAAAACTAAGCATCACAGCGTTTGTTGAAAATAAACGGACAGTTTAATAACCTTTGTTTTGTTTAAAGTGGAATAAAACCAGCCATTCTTTGCCAGTACACTATGAAAAGCCAAACAGAGAAGGAATGGACAACTATATAAATGCTTTAACTCACTAGGACAGGAGGGAGGGAGGGAGAGAACGTACTGAGATGTTAGGAGGGAGGGATGGAAGAGAAAGATTAAACAAGGAAGGTATAAAAAGGAGAAGGCGGGCTCTGGAGGATGTTCATTTAGTTGGTGGTTTGGGATAAAAACCCTCTCTGCGTGCTATAAGACTAAACCGGCCAGAGGTCTGAGCCTGCTGGCCTGTGTTGGAGTGCCATGATGGAGAGAGGGCGGGTGGAGGGAGCGGGCGAGCGAGCGGGCGGCGGGGTCCTGAACCTCGCCTCGTTCGCTCACTAATATTTGTGAAGGTCGGGTGCTATTCATGCTGTTGGTTATACAGAAGGGAAGTCAGGCAGCCGGGCTCGGAGCGGCGGGAACGAGGGAATGAACGGGCTGTTTATGTGTACGAAGAGAGGAGGAAGAGAAGAAAGAGGAGGAGATACAGGGAGAGGAGGAGGAGGAGGAGAAGTGTGGGGATGGGTTAACAGTGAAGTGCGCTCTAGTTGTCTGCGTCGCCGGTTTCAGCCTCGTCTCCCTGGTTTTCTGATGTCCACAGCTGCAAACACACAAAACATCAAAAGACTCAGACTTTACAGAAACTCAGACAGAACGGAGTTTATACCAGAAATAAATGAATTAGCTGAACAGCAGCTGATAAAGAAATGTGATATTGGGACTGAAGCAGATTTCAAGAGATTAAAACTTCATATTCTACTTTTTCAGTTTTAATTGTTAATGGGAAATAATTGCTTTGTGAAACAGGGTTTCACTTCCTTTTGTTTTTGTAACATTAAATAAAATAAAGCTTATCTGAATCCATTTATCCCAAAATGAGTCCTAAAACACACAGATGTGGGTTTAAAACTGTTTATTAGCATGCATCTCCTGACTGGAAGTAACATTCATGATCAGAAGAGACTCCTGAATTCAGTCTGAGGAAGATTAGGGTGATGGTACAGAAGCCTCCTAACCAAATATAAAAGTGAATTATTATTGTTAAAAAAGGTTTTATTACATTTTGCCTGTAAAGATTTTTCCATTAATGATGGAGGAGTGAATAAATCATTTGACATGCAACTGAAAAATGAAATATTGGAAACTCAGAAGAGCTGTATTCATTGGTCTCTGAACTCCAGGATGAGTTTAAATGTTGGCTCCAGTTCTTGTTTCTTGATCAGATTGCAGATGTTTCTGTGTGTCAGACTATCCTTCCTTTAATTTAGCGTTTATAAAGCTACCAGCAGCACAAAACCAGTAATTACAGAACGATAATAATAATCAGATTTTTAAACCCCAAACCAACGTCTCTGTCTGAGTTACTGCGTTTGAAAGCGAATGGAGCGAAAATCAAAAAAGGTTCAACCAAAGCCGTCAGACAGCGGCTGTTTGATGTTTTACTGCTGGATAAATAACCTGAGAGTGTAAATCATTTGGTGACAGGCAGCCAATCAGAGCAGCTGCTCCTTAAAGCAGCTTTACCTGTAAAACTCGCTCCTCTCTCACTGTTACGCAACAAGTTTAATGTGTCAAATCTGCTGAAGCTCAAGATAAAAAGGGAAGAATATTTCTGCTGTCCAGGAATCCCAACACAGATGTTTCAATAAAATGTTATAAAACAATACTTGCATACTCACAGTAAGGTTGTCCCTTAGTAGCTGCATGATCAGCGTGCTGTCTTTGTATGAATCCTCGTTCAAGGTGTCAAGCTCGGCGATCGCCTCGTCGAAAGCCTGCAGTGAAGAATATAAACCATCGTCACCGTTTCCTGACCGGTGGAAATCCTTGGCGTCTGTTCCTGGAGGTCAGGTTAACGGCTGAGAGGCAGACATGCGGCCTGTGTGTGTGTGTGTGTGTGTGTGTGTGTGTGTGTGCTGAAACTCACCTGCTTGGCCAGAGAGCAGGCCTGCTCGGGCGAGTTGAGGATTTCATAGTAGAAGACGGAGAAGTTGAGGGCCAGGCCCAGCCGGATGGGGTGTGTTGGCTGCATGTCCTTCTTGCTGATGTCGAAGGCGTCCTGGTAGGCCTTCTGAGAGTTCTCCACCGTTTCTTTAAACACACACACACACAGCAGTCACACTGTGATCCTGTGCAGCCGCCTCTGTCTGCAGCTCATATCAACAAACTGAGTGGAGGGAACACAATCCTCTTCCAGGGAAACCGGTGCTGTTAATCTATTATTTTATTCTTTTGTCCATTCAGAGACTCAACCTGAAAAATGTCGGGTCAAACATGTAAACTAAATATTTAGTATAATTAATGATTCTGATTCTACCCATTTGATAACTAAGTGTTGGTCAGTACAGGGGAGCACCGACATCGTTTATCATTTATCGCGATAAATTTTTTATAAGAATTTTGATTTATTGTCACAGTAAACTCCAATTACTGATGTTTAAAGAAAACTGTAACTAATGTCAGAATTATTATTTTTACTATTTTCTCCAAAGTTCACTGAAGGTTTCAATAAATACCAAAACATTTGAAAATAAAATTAAATGCAGTTACTGTGTGCAGTTCACACAAATCCAACAGGAAACTGTTACCTAAAAACAAGAAATTATTTCTTATCTTTACTTTTATTAATATTGCAGTAGAACTTTAAAATATCATGATAAAACTTAAAGTCCATATCGCCCACCCCTACTAGTCAGTGCTACTTCAATCAACCCATTGCCATGGCAATTAGATGATTGAAACCCTTGGCAACAAACGATGAAGCTGTCTCTTAGCAACAGTCTGCATGAAGCGGTCGCGCCTTCGACTGAAGCTTAAAGAAAAGGATATAAATAGACGACAAAGAAGCGCGAGATCAAATGACATCCGCTCAGGCCAATTATGTCATTTCCAAATAATGGTTTGTAGAAACACTTCACATGCATTCTGTGTAATTAGCACCGTCCAGGAGCAAATGACACCATGCACACGTGAATGATGAAAAGATGACGAACTGCTTTGGTTTTATTCTTCCAGTTTGTGTGATTCTGCAGGAAGTGAAGGTGTGAATTGTTTGTCTTTGAAGCAGCGAGGCTGAGCTGTGATCCTCACCCTTCTTCGAGTCTCCAGAGGCCACCTCTGACAGGTATCTGAAGTAGTCTCCTTTCATTTTGAGGTAGAACACCTTGCTCTCTGCCTGAGATGCATTGGCAATGAGGAATTTGTCGAGCAGGTTCTGGAACAAACAGGAACAGGTCAGAGGTCAGTACAAACCTGGAACCCTATCACCGGCCGTTCCCTCTGCTCCCAACAGGTAACACCCGCCGCGCTGCTGCTGCTGCCCTCATCTAATGGCTTAAAGACGGGTTTTATCCAGATCATGTGATCAGCTGCAACTTCACCCCGGAGCATCTCTTCACTGAGCCCAGCTTTGTTTCAGTGATTCCATTTAGGCCCATTTTAGTCTGCTGACTCCACCAACCTGTCCTAAGAATGTGCAGATATCTGCTCAAGCAATCACCATCCAGCACTTTTCCTCTGATTTTTCACTTTTCAGTCATTATCCAATTTCTGTTAGGACTTACTTACATTTTTGCAATGCAAAAATATCTTTATCTCAGCTAAACGTTGCATATTTTTTGCATGTGGAATCTTGCTTATTTATAGTAAAGTTTATAGTAAAATAGAAACCGTTTTAAGGTTTCTTCCCATCCGACACTGGTAGATTCAGTTTAATTTGGGACCAAAGTTGCAACATTTGTTACATTTTCAGCTGTTGTCAAACCAACCAAACCCTTTGAAAAAATCTGTTCCCTTCCTCTCCTGAGGGGGCGCTGCACAGACCATGGAAGAAAACACAAAACCTCTGAGGAAGACGATGAGCAGAACTTCTTTCTTCATGAAATGTAATGGAGTATTGTCAGCTTTCAGTGGTTGGAGGATTTCTCTTTAGCTAAAGATCACGTGCTAGGCTAGTTTACCCAGAATACCCTGTGCTATAGTCCACTTCCTGCTTTTGAAGTGGTCTCCAGTCCGCTTGGCGTTCACATATATATTTGAACTGAGCCAAAATTCACTTCGACCAAACTGAGAGCTACAGTGTGTCCACTAATGCTTAAAGTTTTACATTTTCATTATAAAAAATTTAAGTTGATCTTAAACTTTTTAATGAAATTTTAAATCTTGCTTTATTGTAATTATTTTCTTGGACTTTTCAGTCAGGCAGAAGTTTGAGTCACATAGAAATCTTCATTGCATTCTGTGACTCAAGATGGGTGAGGCTCCAGGGGCTAGCTAACTAATATACACTTGCTAGCTAGCTAGCATTGTAGCATCATCATGGGCAAGTACAGATTTACTGCCGGTTTGCTGAACAAAGTTAGTTTTCAGAAGTTATAAGAGGGTATTCTGTGAAAAAACTAAAGCGAGGCACTATGAAGGTTAAGGCTGTATAGAGTCGTGAGTAACGGGGATAAAGCCGGGTTCACAGTTTTGCTGTTTAATTGTAATGCCCAACCATCCCTTATATTTACAGTTTTTTCAGTCTTAAATTTCATTCAAGATGGCATTAAAAAGATGTTAAAGTCTTAAATTTGACTACATGCAGATACTGTTCCCCAGGTTTTTGAGCTCTTTGGTCACTAGTTTGTGGAATATGAACAGAATCCCCCAGTCCTGTCAGGGCCAGAAGTCGATGTGGTAAAATAAAGTACAGATTTGGTCGTTTGCCCTTTAGATCTAATTTTCAGTGCAATGAACCAATAAGAGAAACTCTGCAACCAAGGGGCTGGATTTCACGATCGTGTTGATGTCAAGAATTTTTATTATTTTATTGCAGCAGTTAGACTAAAATATTAATTTTGCAATAAACTGATGCAGAAAACAAAGCTGTACATTTGTGGAATGGCAATTTGAGGCCAACTCCCTGGACACTAAGATCGATCTTCAGACGTTATATTTGTCACAAAAACGATTATTTTCTTGCTCCTGGAGTAGCCGGTGCTGCTCTTCCTCCTGCTGCTGCTTTAAGGACAGCATGCTTCCACTCATCCTTTCCTCCCTTCATTCCTGCAGCCTCACATCATCACCGCTGAGGCTCCACCAAGCTTTGACCTTGAAGATATTATTAGCCGTCTGCTCATGCGCTGAAATATTTCAGTCTCGTTTGACCTTGAGCAGATTCTGCTCTGCGCTCGTCGGGGCAGAACGTGAAGAAGTGGCTGCTGGTGGAGCTGATCACACCTGTGGTGTTTAAACGCTGCAGGCAGAGTTTCTCTGAGGGTCAAGCTGAGGCTGAGTCCCAGATAAAACCCTTCAGCTGTTTATGAGGCTCTTAAAGGTGAATTAAAGCAAATTAAACCAGTTTGAGGTGTAGCAGATTTTAAACTACATCTCATCTTTAGGTTTCAGGTATTTCATCCTTTCTAGTTTTAACTAGAGGTCTTCTTTTTCCGCTTTCAATACCAGTACAGATATCTGAGGTTTAGCATCGTCTGATACAGAAAACCTCCCTGAACTGACCCAAATACACCAACAGCTTCACAAGCTTGGTCACACATGTAGAAACAACTTTAAATCGGTCAGTTAAGAGTAAAACAGTTAATGTTAAATAAATAAGGCTAAAACAAAAAGTGGGTCAAACATGTAAAAATAAAATAAAAATTCTTTCAAATGGTTCATAAAGTGTAATTAGGAATTCTAAATCTAATGTAAAATAAATAGAAAACATGATGCCACCCAGACCATAAAGGATAGAATTAGACTGAATAGATCAGACACATCGTCACTGATACTTGATCTAAAACTTTTTAAATATTGGAACCAAAACAGATATTAATATGGAATCGGTGCATCTCTAGTTTCAACATTGGCCGTTTGACACTACATCTGTTCAAACACAGATTTTTCTGTAATGTTGTATTAAAACTCCTAGCCTGTCTCATTTAAAAACGATTAGATTGCTACAGAAACCAAAGCAGAGCTGTGAGTCTCCATGCAGAGCGTCGCACACCGACCTGCCTTCCACCACCTCTGCCCTATTTAACAACTCCAGTCCCACATCCCGTTCCCTGGACCCATTATCACCACCCACCCCGTTTTTTGTTCTCTTCACACCCCTCGGCCGCCCCTCCCTGTTCCTGTTCATACCAGCACGTCGTGGCAGATCTCTTGGAGTTCACCCTCGATCTTCACGCGGTAGTCACGGGCCATCTGCTGTTTCTTCTCATTCCCCTCCGTCTTCTGCTCGATGCTGGAGATGACGCGCCAGGAAGAACGGCGGGCCCCCACCTATCGGCACCAGCACAACCGGCATTAAACACATCATCACAAATGATGAGAAACCGCTGAACCAGCGACTAAAATCCACTGGAGCGAACTTTGGGGAGTTATTTTGGAGAAAGCTTCTTGCATATGAAATATAAAAACGCTGTTAATCAGGACTTCCACTGACGATTATTTTCATTAATCGACAAAAAAAAGGGGGGCAGATTTATGTTTTTTTTAATTTTTTTTTTATCATTTTGCCCTGTAAATGTAGAAAATGTTACCTCCAGCCCGTCAAAGTTATGAACCCATGGATTTCAAAATAAATGCACAAAAAATAGGGATGCACTGATTGCAATTTTCAGGCCCATCACTGATTACCAATCTTTAAAAAGCCTGAACTGCCAATTCTGATTTTGGCCAATACTGATTTTTCTTTTGTCAGAAATGCTGCTGAAAATAGCAAAAAGGTTTCTGATATGGTCACAGTGGAGTGACCATCAGTCAAACCTCTCATGGCAGAGCAAAAGAAAACAGTTGCTGATTTTTAGGCCTTTGCTTCGGTGGATCAGATCGGTGGATCGGATTGAAGGATCGGATCGGTGGATCGGATCGGCTTCACATCCAAGTATCACCCAATCACTGATGTCCCAAAATGAAGGATATCAGGGTTTATTTATAGGTGTACCCTTAATCATAAATCTTATATTCCACGAGACTGAACTGAATAAAAATAGGAATACACAAAATATCTGAACCAACATCGGTATTGGCCGATATTTGTAAGTTTTTAACACAGCGGTATCTATTCGATAAATAAATCTGGTCTGATATTGACAACAGCCCTAATGGCAACAAGAGAATGATTTATTACTCTTAGCTAAATAAAGCATCTGGCATTTCTCTGTTTTTACAGTGTAATTACAGTGAAAATGGGCGTGGCTTTAGAATAATTATGTTGGCATTGCTGTGCAGAAAGTCAGTGACTCATAAAAGACTTTCACTTGGAGTGAAAGTGAATCGATTGTGTTTCTGCCACTAGTTCTTCTAACAATGACAGAACTTTTTTTTAAACCAAAAACATAAAAATCAAAGCTTTTAAGCATAGCTGATGCTCGTCCAACTAAATTTATAATTATAGTGAACTAGGAGCTCTACTGTGGGATATAAACCAGATTAGGAGCTAATTGTAGAGCCATAATTGCCATACCACGTTCTTATAGGCAACGGAGAGCAGGTTGCGCTCCTCGTTGCTGAGCTCCTGGCCCTGCTCCGTCACAGCCTTCATGGCAGCCGCCATGTCGTCGTAGCGCTCGGCCTGCTCTGCCAGCTTGGCTTTCTGCACCAGGTCGTTCTTATCCATCTTTTAGGCTGAAAGACAAAAAAATAAACTTAAAATTAGAGCTATGGAGTATGGAAGAGCATTATTTATTTATATGAAAGCAGAAAACAACTCATTGAATAAGGCAAATGGACCAAGAGGCGTAGAAACCTCCAAGGTGGATCACTGGGCTTCAGATCGACAACCATTTTTAAAACTCAAACATTTTCAAAAACCTTCATAGATCTAAAAACTTCATCCAAAACAATCAATGTATCATTAGTTTATCCTTGAAGACTTTCAGCAGGTCTAAGTGGGACCGTCGTACCTCCATCTCAATCTTCAGGAATTACTTTAATGTTGGACTTTTCCTCACCGTCATGGATCTACATATTTATTCATGACAGCAGAAGAAATACAGGTTATACTGTTGGCTCTTAACTTTCTTCCAAATGAAAATTCAAAACTGCTAAGTTTAAGTGTTCTTGGGGCTCAACTGACCTCTGACCTCCATCTGGAAGCAAGATGTTCACTATAGTAAAATGAAAAACTGCCATTTTTGTTGCAGGCTGTAGGTTTAATGTAGTTAAGTAGTGTTTTAATATGTCACCTTTTATTTGTTTTAACTGAAAAACAAGCCTGACATGCTTTACATAGCAGTTATGCATCCAGCCTGCACAGATAAGCAGCTGCTAATTTCCTCAGAAACACCTTTGTTGGAGTTCCTGTTACAACCTCTGGCACACTGTAAACAATGACTCAAATATTCTGCCATTAAAGCATAAAACATTTAAACAAAATACAAAATAGACTGAAAGTATTTAAAAAAACTTAATTCCCACATTCATCCAACAGGAACCCATAAGAGCTGAGAGATTCAGACATAAGAACCATTTCCCACTTATTACACCAACAAATGTAAACCTCAAATAATATTTCCTGTATTAAATAATTTAATAAAGCCAAAAAGTACAAGCATTTGTGTAAATTGTGTATTTTACCCAGATATTAGTCTCTTTAAGGAACCCGGTAGTCATATGATTCCTTTTACCGTCAGGTCAACATTTGCTCAACTAGTTAGACGAGGTATTATGTCATTTTGTTTCCATGGCTTTGGCTCTGCATATCTTCAGGCAAACGCTGATGTTCTGCTGCAGCTGGTTAAGCATCTGGGCCTAGAAAACACAAGATTTTCTCTGCAAAGGGAATGTGTAGCACCTACAAAATGGGTTTTATTTCCTTAAGACACTTGACTTCTGTGCAGTAAGGTGCCCTAATGTTAATAATTACTGAATCAAAATGGGTGTTTGGTTAATTTATGCACATGTAGGGATTCATCACACCACCAGGTGGCACTTAAATCAGGAATCAATCTTTTAAATCTAAAAGTAATTAAAAAAACAGCTTCAGATTGGCTTTCCAAGTCACAGTGATATTTGGCAACGAGAGTAATTAGTCATAAAATACTGTAAAAGTGTTTGAGTTGTCATTTAGCACAAAATAAACAGTCCTCCTGAAAACTGCCAAAACCAAACAAAGTGATTTGTGCTTTTAGCAGCTGCTAATTAAAAGAAAGACATCAGTGGGACAAGAACAGCTCAGACATTTGCAATGCGATGCTGAACAAGCACCACAATGTATAAGAATGTTGAGCGCTGTAAGATGCCCCACCTGCATGTCTTCATCACCAGTGTCATATTATCCAGACTGCATTTCTTTGGACAGTCAATCTTTAGCAACAAAGCTTTAGTAGAACAGTGATCAGATGCATTTGTACAACGTATAGGTATGTGTTGGATCCAGTTTTTCATGTTAAGTTAGATTACAGATGGCTCACTGCTGCATTTCCCTAAACTTTCACCACATCCTGTTTTATTCATTGCCAGATGGTGCTGCTTTAATCACAAGGGCAATTTGATGATGTGAATAAAAAAAGCTTTGGATTTTTGCATTTAGTTGCAGTAGTTGTGAAGCTTTACAGTTGGACACATAGAAAACACTTGTTCCATTTCTTTTCACCCTCAATTAAAAGTAGAGTTAAATGATATACATTTTATATAAAATCAAGTCTGACATGTATTAAACAGTTTAAATTGGCTAAATAGACTTAAACAGCTTTATTTCAATTTCTTTCCTATCAAAACTGATTGTTAAAATATGTTGGTATCTCCGGTTAATCTCATAAGTGAAAAGATAAAACTAATCTGGGCAATTTATTGTGCGACCAATTACACATGCTTCCTCCAGTTCTATAGGGTAATTAAACCAACAGCAGAGAAACACCAAAATCAATCACCTGATCATATCAAGTCACATTCCATTCGTTTCCCAAAATACAAGGTACCAAAAGCACCAGGCAGTGATAAAACTTTAAATTAAAAATTTGTTTTGCTCATCAGCAGATGAAATGCAGTAGAGAGAGTTGTGCTTTTTTGTGCTAGCTACATGCAGCATAAATAAAAATACTCACAGGGATGTGTTATTTTTGGTGTTTCAAAATGTGAATGTTCACCTATTACTAAAAATATATTGCGTGCTTTCACTTCCTCAAATCTAACACCAACAAAGACATGCTTTCATACCTTGAGGAATCAATTGTTTTATGTTTTATTTGATTGTTATTAAGCACGTTTTTACTTGAAATGTTAGTGGTTCAAGTAAAAATAGAGCAGAATTAATAAAGGCAAAATGCATTAAATCCCTTCTGAAACATATGTCCCATGACTTACAATTCAAAGTTTTTATTTTAACTGTATTAAATCTGCATTAAAATACAACAAAAAATGCACAAATAAAATATGTACCGTACGTTGTACGTATCTTCTTCCTGGTGATGGATTAAACACAAACATGTAAGGCTATTATTCTGATTACTTGTACATATGTAATGCCGCTTGTCCCGGTTTAGTTTTAAATAGATGACATTAATGACACACGGATCGAATAAAATTGATCGAACTGAGCTCCGATCATCCAGCACGCCAGTGTCTCACTCTACACGTGCAGGGCTGTTATCCAACCACCTGGCTGTTAACAGGCTTACTCACGCCGAAAAAAAGAAAAAAAAATCCAAAAGGCACCATCTTCAAACCGCGGACAGGACCGAACACAACATAACGCATCGATTCACTAAAAGCTTGAAAAACAGCTACCGAGTCGGGAGAGTTCGGTTCCTCCGGCTGGCTCGGCGTGCTAACAGCTACGCCCTCCTTGTCGCATTCCCCTGCGGAATTTTAAGATGGAGAGATAGATTAGCGCCTACTAGCTTAGCTGCTAGCAAGCGGGACCTGACCGAGCGGCTACACCCAACCGAAGGCCCGATTCTCCAATCTGGGGAAAATACAGCATTTCTTTTAAGCTAATCAACGCGATTTGGAATTCCTAGGCAGCGATTTTCAATTTTCAGTAAAAAATTAACGTGGCATATGAGGCGAAAACTCCCGGGAAATATGGAGGGTGTGTTAGCTCGTTTCACTGCGCCATGACGGAGCTCAGCCATTCACAACCGCGCTACGTTTCCTATAACACGGATTTACATACAGCGATTGAGAACAAAATGTGCATTTATATAATATTTTTAAAGACAGAGCTTCTTGCAGGCAGTGCGCCGTGATGCGTACTTAGCACAGGATGCTAAAATTGTTCGGGCTGCTCTCTCGCGACAGCTCGGCCGCTGCTAAGCTGTCAAAATGGCCAAACTCGAGAGGAGCTTCTCCCTCCCCACACGGTCTGCGGCTCGCATCGAGCCGAGCTCGTGCTTTCGAAGGCAAATCATCAGCAGCATATCGACTGCGCCGTTAGTACCTGCAACCGTGTCGCATACGTTTTATAGCTTATTTCTCATTATCTGGTTACATTCTCTGGCCTAAATTCTCGCTCCCAGCCCCAAACCACAATAGGCACCTTCCGCCGCAGAGGCAGCCCGCGGGACCACCGCTCCGACTGCCGTTCCCCTGTGAAAACTTAGCTTAGCTTTCATATTAGATATTGCTCGATTAATACATTAGTAAACTCACATTTTGAGCGTATTAGGGATCCTGATTTTATTCTCTTAACGATGGGAGTATCTCAAGCCGTCCTCCGTTCGCTGCTCGGGATATTCAGGGCAGTACCACTTCCGCCTGCTCTGACACTTCCGCTTCCTCTAAACCCCACCCCTCCCCCCGCCAGTATCTATGGCAACGGCGCCAAGGGGTTTCCTAACCATCGTGCGAGGGGCTTTGACGTCAGGAGGTCCATGGCAACCGTTACAGGATGACGTCCACCAGTCTCCGTGGCAACTGTTTCCATGAGACCGTAGCTGTCGTATCCAAGTTCAGCATCATGTCAGCCAATGCGGCCTTGTGTGGGCAAATATTATATATCTATATAATATATATATATAATATTTATATTACAAATATTATAGACATGTGTGTGTGTATATAGAAAAGCCAATTTCTAACGTGCTTTTTTAAGCTAAATTTTACAGAGACTTGTATTGAATAAATTAAATTTATATAAAGCTAAATACTTGTTTTAGATCCAGTTACCACAGTATGGAAGATTTTAAATTCTAATTATATATTATCATGTATATTATGGATCAGCTCAAACCTTCAATGTACATTTATATTATAGACACACACGCACCCCCCGCCCACATATATATCTATATATCTATAGATAGATAGATCTATATATCTATTGATATATAGATCTATAGATATATCTACTATATAAATATCTCTCTCTCTCTCTCTCTCTCTCTCTCTCTCTCTCTGTATATATATATAAACAGGGCTGCACAGTGGCGCAGTTGGTAGAGCTGTTGTCTTGCAGCAAGAAGGTCCTGGGTTCGATTCTCGGCCCGGGGTCTTTCTGCATGGAGTTTGCATGTTCTCCCTGTGCATGGTGGGTTCTCTCCGGGTTCTCCGGCTTCCTCCCACAGTTCAAAAACATGACTGTCAGGTTAATTGGTCTCTCTGAATTCTCCCTAGGTGTGAGTGTGTGTGTGAATGGTTGTGTGTCCTGTATGTCTCTGTGTTGCCCTGCGACAGACTGGCAACCTGTCCAGGGTGAACCCCGCCTCTCGCCTGGAACATAGCTGGAGAGGAACCAGCAACCCTCCCGACCCCATTAGGGACAAGGGTGTAAGAAAATGGATGGATGGATGATGGATGGATGGATGATGGATGGATGATGGATGGATGGATGATGGATGGATGATGGATGGATGGATGATGGATGGATGGATGGATGGATGGATGATGGATGGATGATGGATGGATGATGGATGGATGATGGATGGATGGATGGATGGATGATGGATGGATGGATGGATGGATGATGGATGGATGGATGGATGGATGGATGATGGATGGATGGATGGATGGATGGATGATGGATGATGGATGTCTCACAAGCCTCAGTTTCCCACATTTTTTAATCTTTGTGTGCTACCACTAGGTGGTGTGGTTACAGGACGTGACATTCATTGTATAGTTATACTGATGAAGCACAGCTCCGTGTTGCCTTGTCTCGTTATGGTCCAAGACCAATTGAGGCACTTTTAAAATCTTATTTTTGACACTAAGTTCATGGACCTTAGCAACAGATATTTATATGCTTTTGTTATTTATTTACTTAACTATTTGTTTGCCTGTTTGTTTATTACTCAGGGCACACAGCCATTTTGCTATGTTCTAGGAATATAATAACAAAAAAAACATGCTATGTCTTATGGTAGAGAAATTCATTCAGTTATGCAGGACAAAACTGTAAGTCTCATTTGGATTCAAATTTAAGTTTCACAAACTACATAAAAAATACAAAAAGCAATGCTAAACTTCAGATGTTTTTTATTTCTCTTTAGAATTAAGAGTCTTCTAATAAAACGTAGCACTGATATGTAGTGCTGCCTGTGAAAAAATAGTCATGCAGCTGCATCCAAAATACCAATAAAAGGAAAAGAAATCACATTACGCTGATAGTAACTATTCCCTGTTTGTCAACAGATAACATTTAAAATCTCATGTATGTTCTGTAAAGCACTGAACTGTCTGGGGCCTAAATTTATTTCTGCTAAGGCATGAACATGTAGACCAGTCAGGTCATCAGTAACATCTTCACTGTGTGTTCCCAGGATGAAAACTATGTAAAGAAAGGCTGTATTTGGTTTCTATCTACTTGTGTGATGTTATTTTGTTTAAATGGACCGAAATCTGTGTGCCATTTTGTGCCATGAAGTACTTTAACATTCTGAAGGCAAAAATGGTGGTAAAACGTGTCCCTAATAAAGTGGATCATACTATTCTTCCAGATTTTTGAAGAAATCTATATCCTAAATAAGATTAAATGAAGTCAAGCTTAATAAAATATTGAAAAAACTAAATTAAAGACATTTTGCATAATTGACACAATTATTGTGCTTTAAACACTATCACATAAGTATAAAATAAATTAAAAGGAAATATTTTTTAGGAGTTATATTCAGTTTGATACATACAGGAACAATATGAGAACTCCATGCAGAAAGACCGCGGAAATCAAACCCAAGACCTTCTTGCTGCGAGGCAACAGTGCTACCAGCTGCACCACTGTGCAGCCGCATCCACATACCATGAGTGTGACCGGTGTCCTGAAGAAGCACATTACAAGTTGTTTTTTACTCCTGTTTTTCAAGGGAAGTATTTGTGTTTGTAGGACTGTTATTGCTGTGACACACAGTCACAATCATACAGTTACCTAAAGAAAAATAAAAAATCAATTCTTATTGTCACTTTAAGCCGTATCACAATATTACCACAAAATATAGCGATGAAACTTTACGTCGATATCGCCCAGCCCTAATATAAAGACACAAAACTTTATTTTCTTTTACTGCTTGACGTTAAATTAGTTTAAACGTTTTTGTTTTAGGTAAGTGATATTAGGATTAACTAAATTATTTTCTTAGTTAAAGTGGACAACATTTTTAATCTCTGTTAATGACAGAAAAAGCCACAATGATTTCTGAAATAACTTGAAACAGACAAGGTACAAGTTATAAATAAAGAGTTTCTGAAAACTGAAGACAAACTGAAGAGAAGGATAATTCAGAATCAGAACAAGAATCAACTTTATTGACCACCAAGGGGAAATTAATTATTTGTGGACAAGCTACTCCCATTCAAAGTATTAAATAATGAGGCTTAAATACCAAATGATAACTGTGTTATCATTTGGTATCTATCTGAAAAACAAATGTATCTGCTCATGTAACACGAAGCTAAATAATTTTAAACCCCAAATCATCCTAACATTCCTTCAGTGGGAGAAACTGTATCACTTCCCTAATTCCTCTGCAGTTCTTAATATTTTATTTAAAATCAAGTTTTTGCAATAAGAACGGCAACATTAAGCATTTTATTATCTTTGAAGCATCATTTATCATTGCTGAAAATCACTAACAGCGTGGTTAATATTCACTCCATACTGGTGGAAAACTTACTCAAATGTTTTTTAAAGTGTGTGTGTGAGAGGATGGAATAATCTAAAAGAAGAATATTATTTTATTTGTTGTTAAAACGCATAGATAAGAAAATAAAATAAAAAACACAGACATGTAGTTCACAATAATGGCCACCAGATGGTAGCAAAGACTGTTGGCAGATTTACTGTTCTTCTTCTTGCCCCTACTTATGAAACCATTATGCTGGAAAGGAAAATAAAATTAGAGAAAATAAAAACATACTGTATCAATGCTGTATATTTATTACACTTTGTCATAATTTTACATCCAGATTCCCGCCTCACGGACCTCCGCATGCTAAATGTGTTCAGCTAGTCGTTAAAGCTAAATCAGTTTACTGTGACCTAGAAGTGTGTTAAATTTAGACTCATCCTCTGCGGAAAGCGTTTGAGCTCACCACGCTCCGGATCCCTTTTTAAAGTCCGGGTCTTAAATGAATTCATTCATCTTTTAGTGTGATGAAATTTCAGCTTTAATGTAGAGGCTTTAAGAAGCAGGTTACAAGTGAACAGCGAGACAATAAAGAGAGCAAACTGCAGAAACGGTGTGCCGGAAGTTATTTTTATGTTCGGATTGGAGAGTAACATTAAAAAAAATTGTTAAAATATTTTATAAACCTGTCAGAAGAAAATATAGATTTGGCTAAATTGGTCTTGCAGTATTTAAACATTTTCTCTAAACATTGAAATAAGTTCAATATCAGATGAAAATATTCAAAATATCAGAACCAGACTTTCAAGTTCTGGTTCTGATCTGCATCCAGAACCAGAATTAAACATGGAGAAGCAGCACTCAGCTTTTATGCACCACAAATCCGGAACAAACTTCCAGAAAACTGCAAAACAGCTGAAACAGCGAGATCCTTTAAATCTATATTAAAATCCCACCTAGTAAGAGATGATTTAGAAACATGATAAATGAAACATTGATCAATAATATGATGTGTAGCAATGACAAAATGTAATGTTTCATTTGCTGGTTGCATAATTGTATTTTTGTGATTTTTGATGTAAAGCACGTTGAATTGCCTTGTTGCTGAAATGTGCTATACAAATAAAATTTGATTTATTGATTCATTGATTGATCCCCTCATAAACTGCGTACTGACATCTGTAGAAGTTTGGTTTAAATCTTTTCTACCTGCATGTTTCTTGTGAATGAAAGGAATAATACTGATTGGAGTTGTTCAGATCGAGTCTTAGAAAGTCGACTAAGAACATTATTTGTGATTTAAATCTCTTGGGGTATTTTGGGTTTAACTTTATTTCATTTTGTCTTTGATTTAAAACACACAGCAGTCTTCAGTCCTTCTGATGTTTTCATGCACTGCGTTTTGAACGCTATTGCTTTTTGAAATGATTTGCACTTAAAGTTGACTTAATATTTTCATTTTGGGTTAAATAACTAAACATCCATGGGAACTGATCACCCTGAGCTCAACGTGAGCCGCCTGTGACCTGCCAGTCACCCAGAAGTGACTGAGAGCTGCCTGCCATGATGGAGTCCAGCATCTCCAGTCTTCAATCAATGTGACAGAATTTTAATCAACATGTTATGAAGTCGTATAACTCAGGATTTGCTGGGGGCCTCAAAGCAGATGAGAGATCTACTGAAAATCAATGAAGTCACCATTTGAACTCCGCACTGTTTGCTCAGGGGCTTTTAAAAACAACAGCAATAAGACTGCAGTGTGGGGTATGATGAATGAATGAATGGAAAGAAACAGGTTAGAAAGGACAAAACTGGGGGCAACAATAACCAATCCCAGTGATGTCCGTCATTTGTTTATGACACTGATCATGCCGACAGGGACAGAGAGGTCACAGATATTCATCTAAACAAACAAGATTGATATTTGGACCATTTTGCATTTAATTAAAAGAAAACATTTAAAGGACAAATCCTCTCATTTCAGTTATGCAGATACTGTCCTGTAAGAAACAAAGTTATTATAGTTTAAAACTGACAAAATAACAAAAACTGAAGTTGAAAACTAAATAAAAGCAGTAATTATTAGGGAAATTATAACTAACTGTAACTATATTGGACATTTACAAAACTAAAGCATACTGAAATTATACGTAGAATATCCTTAATTTTTATATTTATTAGTCCATTTATTAGCCTTTCAAACTGATGTGAAGTGGATTTTTTCCCACTCAAGCAGTAAACGTCAGCAGTCAGTAAATTGCGGCGCTCTGTGATCCTCCTGGCGGCTACGCTGGTCCACAAAATGGACACCGCAAAGGTTCTGGAGAAAACACCAGAGTCAACCGTAAAGTAATACTCTTTTGAGTATTCACTTCCATTTTTACATTAAGAGTACACTAATATGTTTAACTTCATCATTCAACCTCAGATATTAAAGATGTGTTTTTTATTCGCTGCAGGAATGTGGGATGTTGGAGTGAAACTGGTTCTCTCTCTCCGGCCGTCTGTCTGGTTTTCAGGCTCCTGCTTGCCTCCTCAGATTAACATGAACAGGACAGTTATTTATAGAGCATGGAGAACTGGGGATTAGTGCCATTCCTGTTGTGTTTTGGATGCTCATCACTTGTTAGATGACTCAAGGTATGGAAGAGAGCTCCTGTTTGTGTGAATGTGCAAAAATAAACTGGTGGTTCTTAAATTACTGTCCTTGTTAAGGAATGTTGGGATAAAAAAAGGTAGAATCTGTTTCTAATATAACATAATGAAAATAATATTTTCCTTAAAAGGTTTATTTAAACTATTCCATTATCACTGTGCCAAACCTCTACAGGGTTGATCCAGTTTATCGAAGCTTCAGCCCAGTTCTGGTTTCACGTCTCTCTTCATTTCCAGCGGTTTTCTTGTTGCTGTTTGAACTGTTTGATCTGTGTGAGCTCACCGTTTTTCCATGTTTCATTTACTGAAACATTGAACCGTCAGACAGACGCGACCCCAGACTACAGAGGAGTCTACAGACATCGGTTCAGTGCTGGACTGGTTGTGTTTCATTTTCACTAAATAATGCTCAGATGCATTTTATTCATTTTTCTAAAAGTCTTTGCTTAAATAAAAACTTTGAAATCTACGACAGAACATTGTTTTTTTATTTTTATTATAGGCTAAGAAATTTTCTCTTAACAGTTTCTTTTAAGAAGCTGCTTGTTATTTATTTTAATAAGGATTAAGTCAGGTTTTTTTTTAATATTAAGAGCACTTTTCATACACAAGAGAAACACAATATGCTACTAAAAGACAAAAAATAAACAACAAAAAGAAAAATATAACAATTATTACCTAAACAGAACAAACAAAAAGCGTCAGGATTGTTTAATAAACAAATTAAACTGATTTGAAAGACGATTATGAGACGCAGGAGCAAATATCAAATTCAAATCAAAATAAATTAGGACATAAATTTATGTTTTATTATGTAACATAATAAAAACTGAAAATGGTTTAAGATTAAAATAAAACTTAAGTCTAAATAGAATTCAAACAATTTCTAAATAGTTTATTACTTACAGCAATAAAAAACAAAAATAAAGTCAAACTAAAATGATATAAAACTTTACATATTACTGCATATTTATGCATATTTGTATCAGTGTCCACATCTTTCACATCCACTCTGTGTTTAAAGAGAAAAGTCTGGTCGTTTTTAAAACTGAAGTAATTTGAACACAGAGTGAAACTATTCTGATGAAACCGCTCAGGAGGAAAAGCCCAAAGTCTCAACATCTAAACAATATTCATTATCAGGTGATCTCTAGAAACACATTCAGCTAAGATAAATGTTTCAGCTGTGCGGAAACTTTTCTTTTATGAAAGATTGAAGGTTAAACTTGGCTGAATAAACAAAATGAAAAACGGCCTGATAATGAAGATTGAGTTCTACTTTAGATGAATTTGTGAGGCCACGGCCCAGTTTCTACCCAAACTGGGCTGAAATGTCCTGAAAGGAGTTTCTGCTGCTCCTGCTTGACCAGCAGGTATTCAGGTATTTCAGGTTGTAGCTGTTCACTTCCATCATTCTACATACTGAACCAGAATGAGGATTTTCTGAGGTTTCCAGTATTTTCATTGTTTCATAATGATTTCCAATGTGAGCCTTGTTGAATGCTGCGTAGCTGCAAAGCGTTGTGTGTGTATGAGGATGAACCTGTCTGATCGGAACAGCTCAGGTTAAAAAACTGTCCAGGTCAAAATCTTAAGACCAGAGCAGAAATTCAATCCACTTTCATTCCATGACGGAGTGAAATTACCAGGTTTCAAATGCAACTTCAAAATGCAAAAATACAAAACAGGAACAGGAAACCAAAACATGCACTTGTGCCAACTATTCAAAACTACATTTTAGTATTTTAGCTGATGAGACATTTAAACATTGTCTTAAAAAGTCACAAATCTGGCTTCCGTGTCATTTCCTGTTCGTCATTCACATTGTCAACACCTTCTGAAAGTACAGGGTAAAGGTTTTTCTGTTTTTGAAGGTTGAGATGCTCAGTCAAGGTGTTGCAAGGCGCAGTCATTTTAACATGAAGCATTCTGATGTGCATTGGGCTTTTCGTAAACACACAAACAAAATGAAACCTCCACTAATGCTGAATGAAGACAGGATCTGTCAGAGGAGGACCAGAAAAATCACCTTTAAAGGGCAGAAGATTTCCAGGCTGGACTTTGCAAGGAAGCACCGACCACTGAAAGATGGATGACAATGAGCAAAACTATCAAAAGCTTTCTGATACCTGCATGTTATGTTGATACTCTCAGAAAAATGCATTGTTTTCAGAAAACGTGATGCTTTTGACCAGTTAAAATCTCACATCCAAGCTCAGCATGAACACACAGTCATGATCACAATCTGTGTTTCCACCTTGAAATAATGACCTCGGATGATGACAGAGCAGCAGAGCGTTGTGAACCTCAACATCCTGGAACATCTGCAACATCTAACCTTTGAATTGAAAATGTCACCACCAGGAACAAAAAGAAGCTATTTGTGGAGCTGAGGCGCCGGTGCTGCTACAGCCAGGAGGGGGGAAGCCTGGAGTGACACAAAAAAAAAGCTTTTTGGAAGAAAAACAGCTCAATAAACACAGAAATGTCATCAAAATGCAAACTTTATCCCAAATTAGTTAGTTTAAAGTAAGGTACAAGGTTATTTTAAATTCATCCTGTTAATCTTTTTTATTGTCTGAGTCAATTGAGCTCTTTGATAGATCACTGAACTGGAATGACTGAGTATTATAACAGCTTTTATTTGGATGTTACTTAATTAAATTTGCATTGGAGAATGAGATGTCTTGAGATTAAGAACCATAAAGAAGAACAGAATGGTTTGAAGAACGAGCCAAGCGGTCCTTGAGTATTTTACATCATTTTTTCTGCCAGCCAGGGTTTGTTGAGACTTTAATCTGTTGGTGGGGATAAAGGAAACCTCAGGGGATCACAGGATGCTCATCCTGTGGGATACGAAATGTCATGCTAATCTTTACCCGCTGGATTCTGCAGGCTCTGGAATCAGGCAAACATTATGCAACTAACTGAATAAAAGCCTGATGACTATGCAGCCACAGAATCTGAAAGCAGAAAGGCTTTCAGATTGCACTGATAATGCAAAAGGCATGTTACTGCCATGAAGATTAGGACTTTGTCTTCCTGTTGCAGTGTTCAGTACTTTAGTTTCTTAATTTGTTTCCTCTTTTATTTGGGTTGATGTGGCTTTCTGGACGTAAAACGTAGCAGATGATTATCTGATTGCTGTAATGCTGTTTCCTCCCCAAACTGACCCTTTCCATGCCAACCCCTCCGTGTTCACCGTTTGTTTAGCTGATAAAACACTCAACACTGATATCATTGATTATCGTAAATCCTTCTCAAAAACAAATGCCTCACCAAACTAGTAGCAACAGTAGAAAACAAAGTGTAATCGTTAAAGTTCAGTCCAGGATGTACCTTCAAGTTTGAACTATTTAGCTTTTTTAGCTGAGGAATTTTTGCAATATTTGTAACAGTTTGCCAACATCTGTGTCCTTGACAAGTCGCTGCGTTTCCCTCTGTTCCTGCAGGAACTATTGTCCCTTTGGGTCTGCTGTACGGTACACACACACACACACACACACACACGCACACACACACACACACACACACACACACACACACACACACACACACACACACACACATTCATAATCCAAGCAAGACAAGAACACACTTTCACCTGGATGAACTGATCCAGCAATAAAAAACAAAAGTTAAGAGTTTGGATAAAATCCACACCCTGAAACAAACGCTGATCCATCGTCTCTAAATGTTTTATTCATTTTTGTCACGTTAGGTACATATTATATAAATTATGTTATTGGGACGAGTTTGTCTCCCACTCTAGACCTCAGATAAACCAGCGTTCGGCTCGCTGTGCTGTGGATCCATTCTGTTTGCTATTTTTAGAATTGAAAATCTGTTTCTGTCCTTCGCCAACTGCAGAATTAGATCAACAGACAATGTTGATGATTCTGCCAATAGCACCAAAGTCGACGACATGCTAATCCTGAGTATCTTTGCTCAGTTGTTTACTTATGAAATAGATGTTAACAAATCCTCAATCTAAATGACAATCAGAATAACCCACCTTTCAAGCATCTGGCGATTTCGTTGTAATAAAGGAATAAAACACATTTTTAAAGGTTACTCAGCACAACACATTTTCTGTTTAGGCAGGCGACTTTTTTCAGGGTAACATTAACCAAAACTATAGAGAGCTTCATGCTTTTAAAGCAGTTTATGATAAAACAATTGTTTAATTTGCCACTTTTTTAATTAACAAAATGCATAAACAATTTATTAAACTAAATATGTCAATAAAATCTTTATAATCAATATGTTACTAAGATACATTAAATTGATACTAATAAATGTCTGGTGATCACTAAACTCTTCCCGGATTGGCTCTCACCAGGAGTCAGTACAGTAACCAAAAATTGTACTCAAGTAAGAGTAGCCATACTTCAATACATGTTTACTCGAGTTAAAGTATCAAACAATGAGTCAAGTAAGAGTAAAAAAGTATTTGGATCAAATACTTTCAATAATCAATATTTTTTAATATTTAAAAATTACATCATCAGATGGACCAAAATATAAAGTTAAGTGGAAATATTGGTATATTAAGGACAAAAATGGCAATAAATCATACAAGTAACAAAACATAAGAGAAAAATCTTCCAAATCACTTTCTTTCAATAAAAATCTATTAAACTTTAACAGTCTGTATCTGGTGAATTTTTGGTTAACGTGTTTGTTTTTCATTCAGTGGGCAGAGAATCCAGAGTAGAAAAATATTTCTAAAAGTACATTTTTCAAAAAAGTTAGGCTACTCAAATAAATGTAACTGAGTGAATATAACTGAGTAAATGTAACTGAGTGAATGTAACTGAGTGAATATATAACTGAGTGAATATACTACCCAGCTCTGGCCGTCTCTGTTTGGCGGAAGAACAATTGAATCAGCTCAGAATCGGGCGTCGTGATGTTTTGGCTGCAGATGAAGAGAATCGACCCTCTATTGCACAGGTGTCAAACTCCAGTCCTCAAGGGCCGCAATAAAAGTAACTAAATAAATTAAATTTAATTAGCTGACTGTGCTGTCCTGCTCGCTGCACACCTGAACAGAATAATTAGGTCATTAGCAAGGCTCTGGGGAGCTGATCTACACAAGGAGGAGGTGATTAAGCCATTACATGCCAGTGTTTTGTACCTGTGGCACATCTAAAAACTGCAGGACACCGACCCTTGAGGACTGGAGTTTGACACCTGTGCTCTATTGCAACACAACATGTAACTAATATGTTTGACTTTGCGGTGAGGTTTGTTTTTCCCCCGTTTATGGCAGTATTTGATTTAGTTTAGCTCAAATACGGTACAATCAAAGCTGTAGCAATGCTCCTTTGTTGCTGCGGAACTATATTGAGAAAATGCTTTTAAAATTTGAAGTTTAATTTAAACCTTCATAATTAAGTTGCAGCTGGGTGGTGTTCATACGTATTATTTTCAAAAGATGGGTTGTTTCATTCGGCTATAATGTCTAATTGATTTTGGATTTTATTTTTGCGCTTTTAACTCATTTTGTGAATGGTACGCTAACCGGAAGCAGGATTTTTTGAACATAACTGCGCAGTTAAATTTGTGACTTTTCCCAAGGAAATACTGCATTGAAATATCCATATGGTTATCTGGTTATTTAAAGGGTGTATTGTATTAATGTTTTACCGGTGAGCTGATTTTAATTAATTGAATTGTTTCTGATTGTTGTTCTGGCTCTTACAGGTCAGTTTTTTCCAACTTCAAATGCAAACTGAATAGAGATGGTGAACTGGTGGGACTTTTCTTTAGTTCCAGATATGTGGTGCATAGAAGCTGAATGCTGCTTTTCCACATTAGTTTCTGGTTCTGGGGATTCACACCAGAACAGAACTGGTGGCAGAACCACATGAGCTTTTAAGTACTAAACACATACTAAGCCTGTATGCACAAATCCTGGGAAGAAAGCGACACAGCACCTGTCAACAGCAGAGCATTAGAACAATGAATACTTTAAGTGAGACGTTTTAAAAATTTACAAGCTTCAGTTAATCATTAATGCATCATTCAGTATTTTTTCTGAGAGGAAAGTCATTAGGCAGAGCATGTTGAGATTTTCCATCTTTTTGTGCTGCAGAACTACGACTGAAACAACTAATGAACTATTTCACCATCTACCGTCTGAAGATTAGATTCTGAAAACGATGCCTAAGGCCACTAAATGTAAATCAGAAGGATTTGCTTCTGTAGCAACATTATATATATATATATTATAGAATGTAGAAACATTTTTTTAAAGAGTAACTGTCAGATTGGGGAGTTCATCTGATGCAGCCACTCTGTAATGCAGCTATTTATGTCTTCACAAAATAAAGAAAACGACATCCGTCCCTTTCTTTGCTAGAGATGCTTTTATTGATTTGCTTTTTTCCTGCACTTTGTCATATGATCAGTGGAAAGAAGTGAGTTTTAGAAAGATAAAACTCCATGGACATCTGGGCAGATGCTGCCAGGTTGTGCTGTTTGAAAAGATCAGGAAATTTCTAAATGGCTGCTTCATGCCAAACCTGAAAAATAAAACCAAAGGTGGAAGGCAGTAATAAAAAGTTATTTTTCCTTAAAGAGAAACAAACTGTAGATATTGTAATATTTCCTAACCTGAGTGCCCGTCTTCAGGCTGTCAGCTCACTATATTAACTTTGGGTTTATCTGAGGTAGAGGAAGAGAAGAATAAACGTAAAATGTCAGGGAAATGTTCCAGTCTGAATCCACTTTCACTGCTGCTTAGGAAGAGTATGTCTACTCAGTTTGATGAAATCAAAGTGACCTATTGAAACTGTATAAATAAGGGATGTAAAAATATTTTTACTTTGCTCTTTCCTCTCGTTGTGGTTTCCAAACTGCTGTTTTACTTTTATAAGGAGAAACTCACTTCAAGTCCTTTATTCATTGAAATTCTCTGTAATCTTAATGAATGGCTTGAAAAGAAAATGAACTGGTTAAGTAATGTACACATTTTTAAGAAATTACCTCACATTGGAGGGACATTACCAGGATTTTAATAACTGGATCAAATGTTAACGTCTGCCTGGTTAGAGATGGAAAGGTTTTAATTTTGAGACTATAAATACAGAAATGGAATCCATAGCAAACCTCTGTGCACATAAAAGTTTACTGAACTTCAGATAGAAATGTTGGCAGAACTTCTAACTAAAATTTTATCTTTATTTGTGAAACACGAAGTAAACTATTTAGTATTTTCCTTTTTTTGTGCATCATATTTGGAAGTTGGAGGTTCGTCCTGTGTGAATGAATAACATGAAACAGAACAAATAATGAGAATAATTTATTAGCTGATTTAGAAAAGTGCAGCTTCAAAGTGTTTCCCCTGGAGGCATCATTAACTTTGACAGGTTCATTAGTGGGCCCACCATTCAAATTAATATTACACACTCACCGGCTTATCTTTAAACTCCTTAACTGCCTGCTAGGTTTTCCACAAAAGATCAAATTGAGTCGCTGGTGCCGTGAAGTTTTTTAATTTGTCTGCATTCATTTTATTGACAAATTCTTGATTTAATTTAAATCTCTTTGGGATTAAATCTGAAGATTTTACAAACATATTTTCTCAAGATAAACTTTGTTGTTACAGTAAGGTCATCGATTTTATCTGAATATATTCTGGTGAAAGCAAAAGAAAAAAACATCAAAAAAACCATATTTTATGACACAGAGTTATGCATCATAAAAAATCTGTCTGTCTGTCTGTCCATCTATTATTTTTAAAAAATTTTTCCCCTCATAGAACAATAAATGTTATTTTTATTAAGAACAACCTTTATTAAGAAGATTAATTGCAACTAAAATATAACATCCAAAGACAATGAATAAAATGGAGATAAAAAACAAATAAAATATTAATATTACTAATTAAGATGTATCTCCTTTGATTTATTGATTAGTATCTTCTTGTGCTGGTGGTCTGCATGTTGCTGCTCCTGTCACAACAAATTGATTGTTAATCTCTCGTTTAGTTCACTGATCAAAATATTCATAACAGTCAATCTTAAAACTTTACATAACAACAAAACACCACACATTTAGTAGAAATCAAATCTCTTAACCAAAACTGCCTTCTTCTCTCCTGACTGAGAAACAAATGACTGATAGTCCATCATAAAACATTTTTAATTTAAAATTGAATTATTTTTAAAAAGTTTTCAAGTCCCTGATGTTCCCAGTGAGGTTTTGTCAGTTTGGGCTCCTTTTTCATCTGCTGTCCCTGTTCACACATCAGTTACATCACTGAAACTAGTTTTAGGATTTAAAAACCCACATGAAGCCAACAAGGCAGAATACATTTCATTTTAGGTTAAGTACATAAATAACTAGTACAAAAGAAATTAGCTTGCTTTCAACTTACTCAAATATTGTTTCAAATATTGTTTTATATGTCTCTTAAAATGTTTTCTGTCATTAAATTTAACATTTGTTGGCATTAAATCCCAGAGCTGTCAGACGTCACAGAAGAAACAAACTTTTGGTCAAATGAAAATGTGTATTTTGACTACATAACATATTTGAATAAGATCACAGTTCACAATATTTTTGAAAAACATAAACGAGCAGCTTATTGTAAGTTTAACCGAAATGCATCCTAACATTTAATTTGTTTCTGTGACACTTGAGTTCTCACCCAATAAAACTGGAACCAAGTAGCGAGAGCTGAGGAGAGGATGAGTTCACCCTGTTTCCAGCTGAATGAACAAGTTCAGATCCAGGTGCAAACACAATCCTCTCCTTCTCCACGTAGCTGGAGGTTAAGAAGAAGCTGTTTTCACAATAAAAGCTCAAATTTCAGAGTAAAAGTCCTGTTTACCTCCACAATGATCTGCAGGCTGTGAATGCACAAAACCTGCAAACTGCTTTTGTGATCCAGCTCACTTTATGATTAATGAACGTTTTTCTGAAGTTTGTTTGATCAGTGTAAAAGGCTGTAGAGCTCACAGTAAAAGTGATGGTTATTGAAAAATGTTGTCAGTATTTTACAAGTTCAGAAAAGGAATGTGTGGGAGGGATGGTTTTAAATGTTAACGCCATCTATTAGAAACATGTTGATCTCCAGAACCAAGACAACACAAACACATAAAGTAATGAAATAAATCAGATCCAAAGCTGCTTTCTTCTCTCCTGACTGAAAAACAACTGATTCAATCTGCAACAACTTCAATAAAATGTCTCATCTCGTGTTTTAGAGACATTGAACAAATCCCCTTTGGTGTGATGAGAAAGAGACAATAAAAGACGGAAGAAATGAAAGAAAACAGGTGATGAGAGAGAGAAAGAGAAAGAGAGAGAGAAAGAGAGAATGAGAGGGAGAAAGGCAGAGGGAGAGGAAGAGAGAAAGAGAGTTTGAGACGAGCAAAACTAGAAACAGACAGAAGAAGGAAACGTTGACACATTTAACCTTGAGAACAGGAAGTTAAAGGTTAGAGATGAGGAACAGTAGGAACAGTTTATCCTCAAAGACTAATCAATGTCACCTTTACATCTGCATCATCCACACACACACACACACACACACACACACACACACGCACACACACACACGCACACACACGCACGCACACACACACACACACGCACACACACACACCAGATGTTGGTGCACAGCCAATCTCCTCCTGTTGTTTAACAATCCATCAGACACAAACACACAAAGATAACACGATTTATGGTTTCTCTGCATCTCCCTGGCTTCTGTCTGCTTTGTTCCTGTTTCTCGCTGTGTGTACGCCGCGGTTATATAATCCTCCATGTATGGTGATGTCGCTGCTTTCAGTGTTTATACAAAAATATAAGAATGTACTCGCATGAATACAGTGAAGACAGTATGAAGAATACCTGTCTTAGTTTTTCTGTAACTAAGTTTGTTTTGCAGTGAAATGTGTAAAGTTTTTATAGAAAACAGGATCAGGATGATGCGTCTCCTAGAGCTGGTTGGTACAATCATAACAGAATGATGTTTCCAGTATTTATTTCTGTGAATTATGAAGATTTTCTGTTTAATTAAAACCAAACATTTAATTTTTCAGATATGAGGATATTAAACCATGCCTATAGAAACATTAAAATACAGAAAGTTGTATTAGATGTGTAAAAAATGATTCATACCCACTTAAAGGCGACTTTAAAAATATGATTTTATTCTGACACAGTCTAATTAAATATATATTATATTTTATTGGATGCTACTTTATTTTAGGCTGTGATGGTGCAAATATCTTAGTTTATTTAAAATAAGACAAAATTAGCTTACAAGTAACTTTTTGACAAGATATATGATCTTGTTTTAAGTCAATAATTTCTTAATATTGATGAAAAAATACTATTTCACTTTCTCACGTTGTAAATTAAATAATCTGACAAATGAATAATAGTTTTCTCATCAATATTAAGGAATTATTGACTTAAAACCAGATCGTATTGGTTGCTGAAAATATATTTGCACTAGAAATTAGACCCAAAATGTTCGGTAAGATTTTGTGTTTCTGCAGGTCTCTAAGGATCAAAGATTTTTTCTTTTTTCTTTTCTTTTAAACTGCAGAACAGAGTAACAACCTTTTCTGACGATGTTTGTGCACACAGATGGTTCTTGCTGTTCTCCAGCTTCGATTAAATTCATTCCTGCTCATCAATCAGATTCTCTGTCAGGGAGCTCAAATTGTACTCCTGTTGAACAATCATACATCAAATTAGAAAGAAGCTTCAGTTTACTGATACTGAAGAAAAATATTTCACTAAAATGTCTCACACTGCAGCCATAAACTGCAGAACATTTATAATAGAACCATAGATAATATAGAGTCCTTCCTGTCGTTGGGGTCTTTATTGTGTACACAAATCTATTTGCTTTGACAGAGCTCACCGTGACAAACACACACACACCCACCCACACACACACACACACACACACACACACAGCACCAGGGCTACCTGGTGATCCATCATGACACGATTATATAACATCTTTATCTGCAATATCTCTCTACGTCTCCACATGGCCACACAAACACACATCAACACAGACAGCAGAGCAGAAAAAAAACTAACTTCAGTCTTTTTTGGTTCCTCGTCTAACATAAACACACACAGACACACATGAACGGGTCCACGCTGACCGGCCTTCTGTCGGTTCTGGACAGACCCCAGAGACACAGCAGGACAGACAGACTGACGTGAGCATGCAAGTTTGTGTGACATAAGCATAATCTGAAAAGCCTCAGCAATCATTTAATGGGAAATGTTTGGTCTTTTTCAGACAGCCACAGTTGGATCTGGAATCCTGCGAATGTTGGGTTTTAACTCACAGAATCCTCCAGCTCACCTGCTCCACGTTTTCTCACAACTTCGTTTTTCACATTTACTCATTTTCAGGGTCAGGTGTGCAGAATCGTGATCAGGTTTATGGTTTCTATGTGAATGAAAACCCAAGACAGGAAGAAGTCCATGAAGTGGATCAGCTCAAGGAATGGATCTAAAGATGGTTTCTGAGACGAACCGAACTGAAAATGCTCAGAAAATGTTGATATTTGAATATATTAAACAAATGTGAAATTAGCTTGAATTCAAATCTTTTAATGAGAATGTCATTCACCATGCAAACATATATATATTTTCTGATTTTATGTTTTCTAGGTATATGTTTTGAGTAAAATGAACATTTTTCTTTTATTCTATGAACCACTGACAACTCCAAGCAAAAATCTGGTATTTATTTGCAGAAAAGGAGAAATGGTCAAAATAAAGACAAGAATGCAGAAAAGAAGTTCAAATTCATTTAGAAAGAAGAATACTAATGTTTTACCTGAGGAAGAGTTCAGGAATCCACATTTGGTGGAATAAGCAGGAGGTTTTCAGTGGGGCTCTCTGCACTGGGCTCTCCATTTCTACCAGATCTGTGCATATTTATCTGTCATTATGTGTTGCTTAAAGTGACCCCACATGCAGAGAGGCAGCATGTAGATGAAGAACGTCTTTAATAAAAACAGACCAAACAAAAAACTGTACAGAAACCACAGCTTGTGGTTAATCTTCTTGCCCTTACAGTTGAAGAAAAGAAAATTACCTATTTGATTATTTGTCTCCTACTTCCTCTGCCTGTTTCACTTCCTGTCTTATTTTTATTTTTATTCTCTTTTTCAGATTTGCGTCACTGAAAGGTAATTAGAAAGCCCAGAACACAACCGATACCAGTCAGGACTTTAATCGCTTAAATTCATCAGTCTGGGTTTACATAAATTATGTAATTTATATTTTTCAAGCAGCTTTCAGCTTGAAATTCAAAATCTACGTTCACGTGAGGTTTTTATTAACAGGACTGCTTTTTAAAAATGTTTAAATGTTTTATTCTGCATGATCTCTTCTTATTGATACCAAACATCTCCTTCTCTATGAACTGATATTAATGCAATCCAATGCAAAGTGGGTTTATTTATTTATGAATTTTCTGTTTTATGGAGAATGCTAACTCTTTGGAAACAGATTAACTCAGAAAATAAAAAAATAGAGAATAAGTGTACTGTATACAGCTTTGAAAGTTTCAGTTATGACACCAAGTGAGGGATTATGATGGAATAACACAATCAGTTGCATAATCTCTGGTCTACATGGCTGTATGTAAGAAAGCAGAGTTGGAAGGATTTTAAAATTAATCAATGCAGAACTGGACCAAAACCCTCCCTGCTATATTTCAATCTATTTGCTGCTTCCATATTTTTTTAAATTATTTTTAACCTCATAAAAAAATAATAATAAAATAAAATTCTGAGTGAGTTTCTTAATTTTTCCCCTCTTTCTCATCCCGTCTCTCTCCGGGTGATCTTGTCATCTCACATCAGTGTCATCTGATCCTGACGCGCAGGCTGGTACTTGCAGTTGCCGTGGCAACACGTCGGTTTGGTTCGAGCCGGCACCCAAACGCAGGCAGGATGTGACCTTTATATCACATACTGATCACACTGTTAAGGTCAGGCTTTGGATGGGCTTAGCTCTGTGTTTTCACCAGATTATCGTGTCTGAAATGTCTTTATGGGCCAGATTCATTTTATGGGAAACATTCAGAGCGTCGGTGAAGGTGGAGAAGATGGTCAAAGAAACACAGAAATGCAAATATTAAGTATATGCTACTGAGGATTAGTGCGGTATTTAAGATTTTGATTTGATTTCTAAACTTTCTGCAAAAGCAAAAAGATAATTTTAATCACATTGTCTTAAAGGGGCAGTATTATGTAAAGTTTTTAGATTTCCATCATCCTATATAGTCAAAACATACCTGGACTGTTGCTTTCATTCTTTCATGCATGTTTGAGAAATCCTTTAATCTCCATGGCAACCATTCAGCTGTGAAAAAAGCCTGGGTGGACCTAGCCCCGCCTTCAAGGCGCAGCTCCTCCTCAGTTTCCAAGCTTCTGCCTCACAGAGCAGCTCCTTCAGACTAGCCAGCAGCAATTAGCACCTGGTTGAACTGCTGAGCTCATTATAGGAGCTCCTTCTCAGAGCAGCACAGGTAAAAAACGTTGTTAAAGGGTTAATAGAGGAGCCATGTTCTGATGACTTCCTGAAGGCGGAGCTTCAGAAAGAGCAGGAGTTTTAAAGAAACAGAGGCCCAATTTCAAGGTCAAATTTCTTTTCAGTCATATTTGATATATACAGCATTTTTACAACTGAAGGTAACATAGTTACCCAATTATGCTATAAAATGTCACTTTGTGGAAAACACATGATGCTGCCGCTTTCACAGATTTCTTCTCCATAAACAACAAAAGGGAGGAGCTGGTCTTCATACAGCCTTCAGCAGCAACACTTAGAGAGAACAATTTACCCAACAGTTACGTCTTTGGTCTGTGGAAGAAAACCTGGAGAAAGACCCCAGGCTGTGATTCAAACCCAGGACCGTTTTACTGCAGCAGCGCTAACAACGCATCAAATGGAAAATAATGTGGATGAAATTGGCAGTAAAACAACCATCATTTCAAATAATCACTGGGAAACAAAATGGAGTGAGGTTAAATCTGCTTTACATTTATACAGACACATAAACAAAAGTCAAAGGGAAGACGACGTCTCACAGAGAAACAGATGGAGGGAAGAAGCAGAGAGGAAGACTGTTGGCTGATGACGTGAAAGAGCCAAAGACAGACGATGCGGCAGGTGTAGTGAAAGGTCAACGCTCCTGTGATAAGGCGAGCTTGGACAGCATGCTCACAGCCAGCAGTCGAGTGCTTGTCGACACAATACCAGTTCACTTCACTGGCTGCAGCTCAGAGGGAAACGGAGTCGGAGTCGTCACGGTGAAAAGACTCTGTTAAAAGCCCTGAGAAAACACCAGCATGAAAAACAGGCCGTGAGCAAAACTGACCAGTAAAATTGAACAAAATAAACAACTGGTGATTTATCTGGCGCTGCCGTTTGGACATGTGATAAATTATGCAAGATGCCTCAGCAGCAGAGCATTGTGGTTCCAAATCCAGGTCAAATCCACAATAAAGTCAGAAGATCAGACAGAGCAGGATTAAAGATGAACAATTCAGAGGCAGGACTGGAAAGATCACTTTTTATTTCTCAGTTCAGTTTGATACCAGAGGCAGTAACTGCATTAGATTTAACACACATGGGATAAATCTGTTACCACCCAAACTAAAGGTGGAGAAAGTGTTAAAATAGAAAATCTTTTACTGCAGTCTCATAATCTCACTTTGAATAATTTGGAAAAAACAACCTTTAATTTAGTCGAGGTAAAAAATTAAATCCTCTGAGTCACAATTATAAGTTCCTACAAACTCAGTAGAAGTAAATAAATAAACTTTATTTAAAAAGCATCTTTCACAAGTGCTTCATAATAAAAACAGACCAAACACAAAATGATCACTTCATCTGTTTTTCTGCTGGACGGATATAGATTATTTAAAACACACACGTTGCTTCATTTGTTAAAAGATTAAAATGTCGTTTCTGATGGTCTTGTCTTCAGTCCTGAGCTGAATGTAGAACCTTGTTAAACGTTGACCTGCTCTGCTTTAAAAGACTAAACTGATGTTTCCATTTGGGAATCATTTTGCTCTGAGAAAACGATGCTAAACTCAAAATTCACCAAAATGTTTTCCGGTGAGTTTCTCAGAAGTAAAGATTCTGTATTTCACACATTATTTCACTCTAGTTTGTTGGAGCTGCTGACTTCAGCGTCTCCACTTGTGACATTTTCAGAAAAGCAGCATGACATGTCAGCAGCTGGCTGACCTCTGACCTGCCATTAGTCTGACTGACATTGTGGAATAAACTTTGGTGGCTTACGTATAAAAACTTAGTAATTTCTGCCAACGTTTGCTTGTATATTTCTTATGTTTCTGTGTGCGTGTGTGTGTGTGTGTGTGTGTATAATTACATGTGAGAAAAATACATGAGTCACCACATTTCCTCTGTGCTGCTGTGTGAAGTTGCTCATTTGTCTCAGTCAGTGCAGCATGTGTTTATTTGTCCCGGTGTTTGTGTGGCTGCATGTGTCGCCGATGGCTTCTATCTGTGGAAGCAGAGAGATGAATGGAGCCCCGCGAAGCGATGTTGATTACACAGGCTCTTTCCTTCCTCCTTTGTCTTTCTGCTGCACAGAAAGCAGGAGGAACAGGAACAGGCAGAAAGTGCAACGGCAGGCCAAGAGTGAGAAACGAGGAAAGAAAGAAACTCCTGGAGGAGAAGAGATTATGGGAAAGAGAAAATAATAAACGTGTCTGCAGATAAAATGTTAAAACAGCAATCAAGATTTCAGACAGAGCCTTTGGAACCATCGGGTAACAGATGTGCATGAAAAAGGCTTGTTGTCAAACTTTGGGAGACTTAAAGAACCACTTTTATGTTTTTAACAAAAAGACATTTTGGCAACTTTTCTAGAGACAGGTCAGTCCAGAGTATCTAAATGATCTGTGTCCTGGAAAATAAACTCTGGACGGCCTGATGGACAGCAACTTGCTGATCTGATATCTTACATGGCAGATGTCTAAAACATCCCAACCACTGTTGTTTTATTATTGTTTCTTTAAATATATACTGTACATGTTGGGAGTTTTTACCCCATGACTGCAGAGGTGAGCTTTTGTTGAGCTGTAATTGGACTCCTGTCTTTACACTGTGTGGATTTATTTAAACAGATGTCTAGCTTTTATTTTCCCCACTTCAAAATCCTCTAATTGAATTATATTTCACTTTAGGAAAGTAATTATTCCACATGTTCCTGGGCACTTCTCTCTTTCAGACTGCAGGTTTACTGTTTCTAAAAGCAGAACGGGAAGCAGATATTTTCATCTTTCATGAATACATTGATGAATTATTTACAGTTATTGTTGCCATTGTATTACTGCTCCAGTAACTTTGTTCACTCTGGGTATTTTATTTTAACAGAAGTGATTCTCCTGGTTGAGGTCGAAGGTTTTGACAGAAAGGTCAACTATATTGACCTCAGATCTGTTCATCCCGCTTTAATCAAAGTCCAGTTCAGTTGTCTACAAAGTCTGGTTGGTTTGGTGTGAATGCTAATCAAACTCTGGTCTCAGTTTGATTAAAGTTACTCTGGTTTGGTTTGAATGTATGTGTGAACTCCAAATGGACCAGGGGCCAGTGCAGAACCAGGAAGTGGACTACAGCGCAGGGCATTCTGGGTAAATCCAATCAAAGCTAACGTGCTAGCCTAGCGCTAGCAGCAGAAATGTCTCCTGGTCTTCAGCCAAAGACTAAAGAGAAATCCTCCAACACTAAAATCTGACGCCTCCATCTTGTTTCCATCTGGTGAAGAAGGAAGTTTCTCTCAGTGTCTTCAGAAGTTTTTGTGTGGTTTCCTTCAGTGGTTGTTGGTGCAGCGCCCCCACAGGCCAGGAGGGGAACAGGTTGGTTTGGCTCAGAACCACAGCAGCTGCAGGTGGAGCAGATGATGGAGTTCTGGTTCCAGTAGAACCGGGTTGTCGGACCATCTGGTGTGAAAACTCCTTAGTGAACCTTTTGTTTCTGCATGTCGCTGGAGGAACTCTGCCCCCGTGCTTCTGTCTGTTCGCTCAGGCTGTTTGTTGTCCTCTCTGCCCCTTACAGCTGATTGAATGTCCCTTTCCACCGTCTCTACATCCTGAGTCAGGATGTTGTGTTGCTGCTTTTGTGCTCATTGTATCTGTGTTGTAATGCATGGTTTAAATATCTTTGCTGAAAAATGTTTGATCAATTAAAGGAGGCAGCAGAGAGACACTGTAAACTTGCACTGCCCTTCACCGCCTTGATTTCCTCCTAGCCACACCTATGTTCCCTCATCCACGTTTTGATTGGTCCAGCTGCCAGCAGCAGTCTGCTAACTCTCCCTCCTCCATCCTCCCTCCCTCTCTGTCTCTGCCGCTCACCAGTGAATGAATCCGCTCAGAGTCTCCCCGTTCCGTACGCAGCCTCTTCCTCTCTTTCTCTTCCACCGTTCTCTCTGTCCTTCCCTGCCTTTGGAGCAGACAGAGGAGCATCGGCACGGCAGCGGAGCCACACAGGAGCAACGGAGGAGCCTGGAAGCAAACGAGCTTCAGAACATTTCCAGCATCAACAGATGCATCCAACGTGAAACAGCTCCAAAGGCAGACCGGAGCAACAGATTGCTCTTTAGGTGCAACTGTTGCTGAAACTGATGGTGGCCCACCTGCTCTGAGACGAAGCTGGCATCTGCAGATTTGGGAAGACAATTTCTCTGACTGAAAGAAAAGCACTGACTCTGCCCAAAGCAGGAGGAACCAGCACTGCCAGGCGCCGAGAAGAGAAGTGTTTGACGGTTCATGCAGGGCGTGAGCATCACCTTTACCACGCCGTCATTCATCCTTTTGCAGAAACCAAAGATAACAAGTCATTTGGATGTGCAAAATAGATGGAGGATGTTAGTTCAGAGGTAAGCTGTGAATCGAGAAGAGCAACATCAAGTCTAATCAGTGCAAAGATGCAGGTAAGAGCCACCAAGTGACGCCAGTAAATCCAGCAGGAAATGACTTCTGGAGACCACAGAGGGTAAAAGAGCAGGATGTATGCAAGTACCTACTGAAAACGAAACCAGGAGACTCTCATTGACTGGCAGATGTTCTTCTCCAACAAACACTGTATGAACACAAAGAAAGAAAGCATTGGTATCTCGCTACACTACTTTCTTTTTTCTAGGATGTTTTGCACCAGTGGAGTTTGCTTCTTTCAAAGCATTCAAGCCTTTCCTCCTCCGTAACTTTTGCTGCAGCTACATCTGCGCCGATTTAAGTCGGTGTTGGCGTTGTTGTTCCGACTCTTCTTTTCGGGGTGAAGCGGATCTGCCGTGGGGGCAGCTGACAGCCGTCCAAGACGCCGCGAGCCGTACTCCGCGTGAAGAATGCCCAGCCGCGCTTGGCCAAGCCGGCCGACCCGGGCCCGACGGCGGGCCTGTACATGGAGAGATCGCAGAGCCGCATCAGCCTCTCGGCGTCCTTTGAGGCCCTCGCCATCTACTTCCCCTGTATGAACTCCTTCGACGAGGACGATGGCGGTAAGTGGGCATGAACACACACAGCAGGCCTGTTGCAATAAGCAGTTTGTCAATAAATCAATTAATAATTTAAAATGAACTCAATAATTTCCATTTGCACGAGTTATTGTTACTCTTTTTCTACCGAAAGCTGGATGATAAAAGTTTTCAGTCTGCTCTTTTGGTCGCCACTTTTTGAAGGACAATGTTGTCCTTCAAAAAATTTGTTTTGTTTATTAAAATGTTTTTCTGTTTGGGCTTTGAGTATTCTTATATATATATCATTGTGCCTTTACCATTAAATGACTTGAAAATGGTCTCAAAACAACAATATTATCGTTTATCGTGATAACATCTGGGACGATTTATCCCCAGAAGTAAATTGTCTTCTGGGGATAAGCAAAGCAATCTCATTTGTTGTAATATTTCTCGATCCATTCAGCTTATTGTTGGCCTGACTGTTTTCACAGTTCAGATGTTTTTAAAGGACATTTTAACTCCAATATTGGATCAGCATTTTTAAAGTACTTTGGTTTGGAAGTGGAGCCAAAATCTTCAGCTGATGAAAGGATTAAACCTGAATCTATCATTTATCCTCAGTAAAACTTTAACACCAGTTGATGATGAACCGTTTAGGATTTCACAGTATCAAACAAAAAGAAACTTAGATGAACTAACTAGTTGTTTCCTGAAGCGAATGATCCGTTTTCATGATTTGGGTCTTAGCTGAACATTTACCACAACTTTCCGAAAACAGACATTAATTTTTACAACCAGGTGATTCTACTTTAGTGACTTACATTCTGCTAAAACCGAGACATTTGGATAAGTTTAGAGGAAGAGGAGGAGCCTGTTGGTGTCTGAGTTTATGATGATGTAATGCTTTTTGATCTGGACTGGCATTATTGCTGAATTTTATTCCTCCTGGTTTGGTTTCACACTAATCTGGTCTGGAAAACGGCAGCAGTAGATAATCTTCTCGATGGAGTCTCATGCGGGAGATGAAGAAAGATTTTTACTTTCTTCATCTCCAGTGGTATTTAGAGCACATTATTCAAGGCTGGAACATGATGAAATGAAATGGTGAAACATCAGTAGGTTATAAACGTAACAGAAACGCCCAGTGGCTCGCAGAACGATTCGCACCCTTTGAACACATTTACAACAACTTCCTTTATTTTATTGGGATTTTATGTGATCGGCTCAGAAAGTTGTGCATAATTTAGAAAGTGGAAGGAAAATGACTCATGGTTTAGTTTTTTTTCACAAATGAATAACTGAAGAGTGTGGTGTGCTTTTTCACTCTGATTCCCTGAGTCTACGCTTTTTGTCTGTTTGCATGTGAATCTGAGGTAAAAACTCAGCAAAAACTGATTTTTTTTCTTTTTTTATTAATTGTTTTCAAATCATTTGCTCAGGCTTCATAGTTTTGTCATTCTGGTAAAAGATGTTCTGGAAATGTTGAGGATTAAAGGTATAAATATTCTAACCTTACCCTGCAGCGTCTCTCATGCCTGTGTAAGCGCTGCTTTTTGCTTCAGCAGCGTTTCTCGATCTGGCGCCGAGCGCTGCAGCCCAGCAGCTGATGCGCTGCGTGTGCAGAATGTCTCGATATTTATTATGGCTGCCATGTTAATCTCTCTCCCAGTCTAATGTTTCTGGGTGGTTCCTACTTTAAAGTGGCTTTCAGCACAAACACACATTCAGAACATTTTCTCGTTAACATCTTAGTCGTTGTTTTTATCAGGTTTTTATCAGGTCACCAGCAGACCAACCATCCCAGACACGCTGCTCCACCAACCCTCTGCTTGTCGAACTTCACCACATCCACAAACCTCCCTGGTCTCTTTCGCTCCTCCTTGGCAGCCATGCATCCACCATCACGTTTCTAACACGCCTCTCCTTCACACATCTACGCTGAGACCAGTTGTCTGTAAAAAGCTCCATTAGATTCTTGGATTCAGTTGTTTCCAGTCGTGTCCATTGTGGTCACTCCCAAAATCAGAACATCTTATTTTCTGCCTCCAAACCAGATTATGGTAAATCTCATTACTGTCATGTAAACCTTTTCTTTCATTCTTCCACTCAATGATTCTGTTCTCATTTTCATTGACTTTCATTCTCTCTGTTCCTGCTGGTTCTTAGTTTGATACGTCAGATCTTTGCAACCACAGATAATAAGCAGGTAGAAATGGTCAAACTGGATTAATATTGATCACATTTAAACTGCAGATATTACCTGGCAACGTTGGTGAAATCAGTGCAGTTGATAAACTCAGTGATCCTCTCAGTCCTTTGGAAGACGGGTCATCTTCTGGTGCCAGTTCTGCAGAACTTCAGTGCAGGTGTCCATGCAGCCAGAGAGGAAATCATCCCTCATCCCGCTTTGTTTGACAGAAATGGGCTTATAAAAAGATTCTGAACACCAAAGAGGTGACTGGAAATAACTTGTAACAAATAAAATATGAAGATCAATTCAGATTTATTTGTCTGTATGAAAACTAAATCTATAAAAGATCATTTAATTTCTTTGAAGCCATTTTCTGAACTGAATTAATGTTTTTACATGTTTTTTCTTCTTACAGATATGTCTCGTTTTAATTTTTAATATAATTATTTACTATAAATGACATTACTTTTAGATGTTGATTTTTTAAAATCCTTCCATCAGATGAAAATTTGCCTCTTTGGGTAAATCTGGCATATTTACGTGTTTATTAATAATTTATTAATTTACACTGCCCAGTTCATGAAATAAATAAAATTCATAGCAACTTTTTACAGCCTTTAAAAAGTTTTACACCTTGATCCCGGTAACGTACTGAAGCCCAGGAAATGTTTACCAAAGTATTTTTAAACTAACAAACAGAGACACACAGATGGTGTAAGAAAGAAAAAAAGATCAGGTCATTAGCAAAAGAGGTTTATTTTCATTGATTAAGATAAAAACAATGCTGAGCGTTTTGTTTGTGGAGTTTTGCTCCTTGCAGGTTTTATGATGCTGTCCGGACACAGATTGTGAAAACAGGCTTGATGTGCTCAGATACACAGATGATGCTCAGCAGCTACACACAGATTTGACAGAAGTGAATGAGGTAATCAGAGCGAAGCGGCAGGCCGTGGTTTGTGGCTCTCAGACTAATTAAATGCTAATATGGCTGCTGATTGTGGCTGACTGCAGCTAAATAGAGGCCTGATTGCAGGTTAATTCTCGCTCTCCGCCTCTCTGTCTCAGCGTCTCTCTGCCAGACTTTCATTCTCTCCGAGTCATTTGCCCTCCATGATTTGAAAACCCGGTTTGCAGGTTAATTCTGTCCTTCCTTCACAAATTGCCTTTTAATTGCTTTACCTCTTGTTTTCTCTCCAGTCCCGTTGCTCTCCCTGGTCCCGTTCATGCCTGCGTTTGAATCCGTCTGCGGCAGAACTCATAAAGTTGAGATTTGGTTTTAATGCCTCAGACATGAAATGAGATCAAGCACCTCTGAGGGAAACGCGGCCAGGCTGTGGCCACTTCTTAGCAAAATGTACAAGAACGAAACTTTGACTATAAATAAATGATCAACTGCTGGTTTGTGCACTGCTACTCTGAAACCCACATTTATTCATACTGGCAACGTGACTGTGAGATTTCTAAACCATCCACTGTGTTAGATTAATTTAACTTATGTAGCGTTTCTAGTTTAACTTGGGTCTGTCACAATAACAAACTTTGATAAACCATAAATTGCCCCAGAAGTTATTGCAATAACTGATAATATTGTTGTTTTTGAGACCATTTCTGAGTAATGTAAAGGTAATAATGCAAGAACTCAGTCTCAAAGATCAATAAACGTCTAACACTGCAACTGGAAGACATTTTAAACGTCCACAATGAATAAACAACAAATAAAATGAACATAGTTATTTAATTGTGCTATAAAATAGCCTGGAAAACACATAATAGTGCCTCTTTAAGCTCAGCAGCACATTGAGATCACTGGATGTTTGTAGTGTTCAATAGGAATAAAGACTTAAATAAAATACTACACAAAGTGAGAATAAAAGTGGAGCATAAGGCATTTTATAAATCACTGGACTTCATATTTAAACTAAAATATGAGGCTGCAGACGATAATAAATTAGAGTCGGCTCTTAAAAAGTTAAAAGGTACAGAAATCACAGCACTATGCAGGCAACTATTTTTAGGTGAACTTTCCCTTATTGATCCAAAATAACTTCTTAAATGACTTCAAGTCGTGATAAAAGAATAAATGAGAATAAACGTATTAGTGCTCATGTCTCTAATCTCTGATGATGGCTCCTCTCACGCTGCCTGCTGTATGTGGCATCCAGCACCTCAGGTGTTTGATTTCTACGTGACAGACTGACTGTGGAGATGAATCACCTGCCTTGAGTCGTAAACGTAAGACATGACAAATTGAATGTTCACTCAGGCAGCCATCGATCCGCCGTTTCATCGCCCTGATCAGCATTCAGCACCTCAGGGACAAACGTGGAAAGATTCCCAGGAATCTAATTCGTTTCTAAAAATCAGAGCTATATTTGGTCTCTTTCTCATGTTTTACTTCTCATTGTCAGTTTTCACACTTTTTTGTTGAATGTACACTTGTTGCAGTCAGCTGTGTTCCTGTGCATGAAAACGGAGCGAGAAAGGAGAGAGAAGTGTTTGAGTTTAGCGCCGTGAAGCTTTAAAAAGCCAAGTTCTGCTTTCCTGATGGGTTTATTCCTGTTTGGCTGCTGAATTATGACCTGAGGCAGCAAATCAAACTGGTTTTATTTCACCATTCTGGGAAACATTATTCACTTTGTAGGACGGTTAGGAAGTGAATGTAGCTAAACTAGACCTTCATCCTTTATAGGATTTCTGATTGCTTTAGGTAAAATAAAAATAAATAATTCTAAACACTGAACTTCAATGTTCAAAGATAAAGATAAAGCAGAATCGCAGGCTTTGATTTTATCCTGTTATCTGTCATTTTGGCTGAATAGACACAGAAAAACAGGCGTTTGGGGTGAGAATGTGATAAAAATATCAGCGTTAAGCAGAAATAATTCAGCGAGAATTTCTGAAATTCAAATTTCAAATGAAATGAATCCAAACCAAACAGTTCAGATGTGGAACCATAAATTTATGCTGCAGATATAAAATATTAATTGAATTATTTCTGGAAAAATTTAGCTGTTTGTTCAAGTTCTGCAAATTTTAGCTTTAACCCTCTAATGCATGATAAACTGACTAAACAGTTTTCCATGAGTGAATCTTTTTGGACCCGTTGAAATTCAGACACACTTCCAGGCGGTTTTATCAAATATATATTCAAACTATGCTTGAAACATTTTAAAGGAATTAAATCTGGATAAAATCTTGTTTTCTGAGTGATATTTATTGAGAGATAATTTCTGGCAGGTTTTTGGACAAAATGTCATCTAAATATTTATCAAACAGTTAGAAAAACTAATTTCTTACTTTCAGAAATTCGCAGGAAGAATTTCAACAATAATTATTGAAGTAAAAAGAGTTTCTGAAACTTTCAGTGTCATTAAGCTGAGTTTATGGTTTAATGTGAGTCTGCTGCAAAACAGAAACTATTTATTCTGATGAAAATGTAAATATCTGAAAGAAAAATATTCTCCATGGAGAGTTATTCTTCATCTCTTTTTTTAGTTATACTCCTTTAATGTAATATGACTCAAAGAGTTGCAGCTGATTTACTTTATTTTCTGTAAGTGGATTCTCTCTTCTGTCACTTTCTGTGAATTGAAAACTTTGATTAATTCATATTTTATTTATGTCTTAACTTTATTTTCTAAACTTAAACCATGCAGTGATGGAAGCATAAAGATAAAAATAAAGGAGAGCTGGAAGGCTCCTCCCTTACTGGGCTGCTGAATGTTGTTAATATAGGAGCCGATAATGAGACAGAAATTCATACGAAGCTGAAGTCAAAGAGTTGCAGCGTAGTGAGGAAAAAGATGTCAGACGGAGAGAAAACAGAGAAATCTCTTGAGTTCTTCTGAGCCGAAGAGACGACCCAGAAAAGTCAGGATTAAAAAATGGACCGCTTGGAAAGGAGGTCTATTCTGTAGGGAGGAGGAAGAGGAGGAAGAGGAGGAAGAGGAGGAAGAGGAGGAAGAGGAGGAAGAGGAGGAAGAGCAGGAGGAGGGAAATGGGGTAAAGGGGAACTGCAGGTGTTCATTTGTTACACTGTGTGGCAGTCAGGAGGGCATTTTTCACTGTGTTGTAGTTTAATCCAGGAACAGCAGCTGTGCTTGTTTCCCACCATGAACTCCAAAGCTGCAAAACGCAGCAGTGCACATCAGCGGCTCCACTTTCCACTGAGACGTTAAAATATACACCAAAGAGAGCTGGGGGGGCGGGGCTTACAGCTACAGCTACAGAAACATGAGACATGGGTTATTTCAAATGAAATATTTAGTTCTTAGAATGTTCTTCATGGCTGATCATAAAACATTAAACATTATGTGCTAAACCTTCCTGAAATTTATTTAAAGAGGAAGTATTATATGTTTTGCAGACACACTGTGTAAATTTTTACTTAAATAATTAAGTAGCCATGTTATCTTCAGTTGTTATAAAAATGTGATATATTTTAGATATGACTCAAAATAAGTTTGCTGATGTAACGCCTTAAAATCGGGCCTCTGTCTCTTTAAGAAGCTCCTGTTCTCTCTGAATCTCCGCCTTCAGGAAGTCTTCCCAACATGGCTGCTCTGTTAACAATGATATTAACTGTTAACCTAGTTTAGTCAAAGGTATGGAGAAATGTGTGTTATTTTTGATTTAACAAGCTCCAGTTTCATCTCTGTTGGCCAGAGAGACTCAAAATCTGGTTTAAATAAAAATCAGGAGTGTTCCCTTTAATATGATGCCAAACACTTTGACAAACGTCCAACTGGACACGCACCAGAACCAAAAACCAGAATTGTCCAAAGGGATTGTTGAGCTGTTTGCATCCTGATGGTGGATGTTTTCTGATCACAGAGTGAATAATCCTGCAGAGCAGGAAGCAGCAGAAACTGACACAAGCTTTAACAGGAGACAAAACCAAACAAAAGGATCCGTGAGATTTAAAAGTGCAATCAGAAAATGATTCACTTAGTGGCCCAGCTGGTGGAGAGCCGGGCTTTGTGTGGCGGTGACAGGAAGAAAACGTGAACATGTTGATCCAACAAGCTTCCACATCACAACCTGTCTCTGACGACGGCTGAAATCCTCTCCTGCTTCAGCACACACAACATTCCTCTGGTCTGTCTTCTGATGGTGAAGTATAAATATTAGTCAAGAGTAAAACTAGATTATTGGAACTATTTTTTCTTCTCATCCGGTATCTTCTCTCCCTCCTTTCTTCTGTAAACTCACTGATAAACATCGTCTCCGTTTTCTGATCTGACTGCTGAGGATCTTTGCTCTTTTATCTGCAGACTCTGTTATGATTTTCAGCAGCAGACTTCAGGGTTTGACCTGCTGAATTCATCAGTCAGTGACATTAGATTATTTAATTAGATTATTTAATTGATACGCAAAAAACAATTCAAAATAATTACATTCTTCATGAATCCTACTTCAGGTTAACTTTTTGTTCCACAAACCATCGCCTTACTCTTTTTAGCTACTTTTCATTTGTGTTCATTTTCTTTTAATTCAAAAATAAAATGTAACAAATGTTGATCATAAAATACATGAACAGTAAATCCTCTGATGTGGGTTTAAACTGAATGTCCAGATTTATGTCCAAGACCTTTACAGGGATTACAAAGAAATTTAACTTTTTCACACTTTGTCTCGTTAAAACTCTGGGATCACTGGAAGTTCATGCAAATATTTGAAATGTGCAGAAATGGAACATAATCTCAAATAAAAAACAGAAAAACATTCAGTTGGAAAAACGTGTTCTGATTTTTTAGAAAACCAAAGCAGCAGCTTTAAGGATGCAGGAACACAGAGACAAACCTCTCCCATTCCTGGTCCTGCAGAAAGATCAAGTTTTATTGGAGAGACGTTTTGGAGAAGATTGAAACAATTTTGGATCTTAAACTTCAACAACCCGCCATGTTGTTGCTGCTCGGTGCCGTTCCTGAGAGTTGGAACATGTGTGACAAATTATTAAAAATCTTCAGTGCTACAGTCAAAAAACTGATCACTGGGAAATGGCTTCAACCCGACCCAGCAGCTGTAAAGAACTGGCTTGAACTGGTGGACCAAACCCTCAAAATGGAAAAATTAAGGTTCATGCTGAGACTGCAAGCGGACCTTTACAAAAACAGACGGAGCAAGTGGACTAGATTTGTAGAAAACAATAACTGGATCAGGTCTCTTGTACTGTCACTTTAAATGCTGCTCAAAAATCCAAAGACTGGGATGTAAATTTATTTTTCATCCTGTATCTTTGTCAGAATGTCAGTAAATCTTCTTGTTGACAGTTTTTCTGCTCTGTCCTCTGTGTGTCATTGTTTAATTGAAACATAATCAATAAACATGTAGTAAAAAAAAAAACAACAGAAAAACGTAGCGTTAATAGATTTAAACTTGTTTTCACTTCCTTTAGTTGGAGGAGCCTGAATGCAGTTTAACCTGAAACTATTCACCTCAACAAATTTAGATTAAAAATATCATCAACTAAAACATTGATAGAAATGACACAAAGAAAGATTTCAGAGTTTATTCAAATAAACCTTCATATTGTGTGAGTTTAGTTTACTAATAATGAACGCTTAATACTTACCTTATTGAATAAGGACCCAAACTATCTGGAAGTTTACCAAGTAAATAAATAATATCTACAACAATCACATGTCTGGCCTGTAAAACAGCAGAAGTTTGTATTTTTCTGTGTTTGCATGTGCAGCAGCTCTTCCATGTTTCAGCAGGAATAAATAAATACAAACAGTTCTGGCTGCTTTACGGGCCGGATGGCCGTCCAAAAACATCGGAAAACAGAAGGAAGTAAATTTTTCTGAAAGGTTTTTCTCTCATATATCCTGACAGTTGGCTTTTGGTATTAAATGCATTTATTTAAAGCAGATGGAAATGGGCCGGAAATTAAGGTGAGAATGTATAAATATTCAATGCACCATGTGGAAGTTTTTCAATTTAGTCTTTTATGAAATTTATATTCACTCTGTTACTTTAGAGAAACAACTTAAAGCGGAGCATTTGGAGAGAGTTTGTATTTTTTTTGTGCACTTTTAAGCTCATCTGAACTGAAGATTCCTTGAAAACTAACATTATTTTTTAAGTTTCCTCACTCAGTTTACTGTAATTTATCACAAATTTATCAAGTAACACAGGGGCGTCCAAACCTGGGACAGAATCGTCCATCCAGAAGAACTGGCAGCTGAAAAATAAATAAAAGAAAACTGAAATTCAGCAAATAAAATAGTCAGAGTTTTTGCAGAAACCTCCGTCAGTAAAAAGCTCTAAAAAACATGGTTCTGTTATTATTATTATAAAAGTTTTGTGACAGAAACACACATTTTTTCTGCATTATGATGTTGGTAATAATTTCACCCTGATAGAAAAATAAAATCTCAGTGTGTCATTCTCAACCTGCTGTTGGGGGCCGCACAAACTCAGTCCACGGACCACAAACGGCCCCCGGGCCGTGGTTTGGACACCCCTGACGTAACGCCTCTTTTGGAAGAAAACAAAATCTTTCAGGCTGGATTGCTATCAGTGAATCCAACCTGGACAACAAACACAGACGAGTTCAATCCCTGGAGATGGAACGGACCGGCTGCCCTGTAACCCAGAACATTTCAGGTTCTGTTGGTTCCCATCTGAACTGAACTCATCGCTGTAGCATAAAAATGCTGTTTGCTGTGAAAAGATCCAGGCTTCATGAGGCTTAGATGTTATAAACACAGACAGAAGATTTTGTACTGAAAGTTGTCATAAAAACCCAACAGAACCCAACAGAACAGTTTTCAGACGCTCTTCATTAGATTCTCTGTCTGGAAGTAAATTATCTGTGGTTGTTATCAAGCCTTATTAACGAAGCTAATTGAATCTGATGTTGCTGTAATTTGCTGACTTCGCCTCCCGTGTGTTCAGACATCAGAACATTTCAGTTTCACCAGAACCCTCCGTCACCGAGACATCCAGGATGAGACTAATGGCCTTTTCTGTTAAACACCTTATTTACAGACAGAACAAAGTGCATTAGCCGTTGTGGAGCAGCTCCTTCCAACTGACTGGGCCGTGATGTGAGCGTTCCTCTGAAGTACTGAGGCATGAAGCTGTAAAAGAAACACTTTCCTCCTCCAGCTGTATTTTACGGCTAAATGGAGCCTGGGGTTTTTCAGCAGCGTGTTGTCTGTTCCTCACAGCTTATGAGCGTTTGGAAAGAATCAAAGCATAAAATTTGCTGTCATTATGAAGCTTAAAGATACAAACACTAAATCTGATATTGCTCTTGAAGGATTCCTCCATTTTCTGCACATCTGGTCGTTTAAAACTCTTCACAGTTTAATGCGACTTTGTCTTTGACTGAACAACAGCAAAACCAATTCAACTTCCTTCACATATCTTGTGTTTCAGTGTCTGTGTTAATTTATCCTCTTTGGAAAACTTGTAGTTGGAGAAAATCCAATGTTTTGTGTATATCATGTGGCTTTTTCTTTCCACCTCATGGGAGAATAACAACTGGGTGGAAATGATATTCTATTTGAACAAAGAAACAATGAAACCTTGAAACATCTGAGAGTCCAATTCAACAACCAAATGCTCTAAAGCACAGACTCTGTTAAAGTCCAGTCCTCCAGGGTTAGGGTTACGCTGTCCTGCAGTGTTTGGATGAGCCACAGGTACAAAATGACCTCCTGACCTCCTGCTTGTGTAGATCACTTCTCAGACCTTAATGACCTGATTATTGTGTTCAGCTGCAGCAGAGAAACATCTGAAGGTTGCAGGGCAGCGGCTCCAGGACTGGAGTTTAACACCCTGATCTAAAGGCTCCAGAGTTTTACTTTTTCCTTTGGCTCCTCACTATAAGGTCACTTACTGTTTTTCTCTTATGGCTCACAAAGCATCCTGTACGTCTTGTTTTAAAGAAGCTATTAGAAGATGATTTTTATCAGCAGATTGCCTCATTATGGGTTTAAATAAAGAAAAGTTCAACAGGTTTTCTATGATGGAGGATGAACAGAAGATCAATCAGGAGAAGTTGCTGAAACAGCATCTTTAGTTCATGCAGGTTTGCTCTGCATGTTTTAGATGTGCCCCTATTTCAGAGCAGCTGATCCAAATGATTGCATGACCTGTTCTGCAGGCATCAAGTGCTGCAGAAGCCTGTTAATCACTCATAGATTCAATCCAGGTGTGCAGCAGCAGGGAGACACTAAAACATGCCGGGTAGGGGGGCCTGAGGACTGGAACTGAGAAACACTCAGTTAGATGAACATGTTCATGGCCGAGTTAGAATAAAACCTGACAAATTTCCAGGCAAAGCTTCCTACCATTAAATACCGTTATAATAAATTGATATTTGTTTGGGTTTTTTTCGGAATTTTTGCGAATCAGTTCAGTCACTGGAAGGAAATGTGAATATTTTCCGATTTTCCACCTGAAAACATCCATTATTTCTGGACACATCATATTTTATCCTGGAGAATGTCAGGGACTGTGGAGTTGATGTCATTTGGTGGATTTTAAAATCTGTGAAAATGTTCTGACTGCATATTGTTGTGCAATCAGGTGTGTGTACATCTTTCCTAAAATGTTCAGTTTATTTCTCCTGTTAAAGTGTTTCAATCAGTAAAATGTTTGCTACCAGTTTAATAAAACACTGCAGCATGTTGATTTATGAAAGTTTTGTTTTCTCTGGTCAGGTTCAGTTAACATGATATCAGGTTTTCATGTTGTATAGCAGGAGAACATGAGCTTAAATTTGATGTTATTTCATCGTGAATCTTTCACATCCTGTCCTCCATTTCACCTCATTTGCTTCAGGAAAATGAAGGAACCTTCCTGAGGAAAACATGCAGTGCTGAATTAGTTTGGTATTCTGATAGAATAGAAGGATATTCATCTCAAAAGACACATGTGAATTAATTTTCCTGCTTCATTACGTTGTTTAAAGCCACCAACGTAAGAAGAGTAAAAAGTAAAAACCAGCCAAGGCCGGCTGCAGCAAAGGTTGGTTCTCTCAGGGAAAATGAATTTTGGCTCAGATGGAATATAAAGATCAGTTAATCAGTTTGTTAAATTGCCCCAGTGACAGAGCACTTAATGTTCAGAAGAGCAGAAATGTGTCATCGTTCTCTTATTATTGTGCTTATGGATGCTGTCATCCCTCTGGTCGATCTCTCTCTGTCTTCCTCTCTCTGCTGTCACTCACATTCATCCTTCTACTTATTAATTTGGGCTCCATCTCTTTTGTGTTTTGCCATCTTGACAGATTTTTTCCCTTTGGGTCCCTCCTCCTCTTCCTGTTTGCCTTTCTCTGCTTCTTTCTGTCAACATATAACCAGCGACGGTATCTAAGTTCATATTTCATATGTTTAAGTTTAAATCCAAGCAGTTAGAGGATTCTGTTTTAAATATTGTTTAATGTGATGGAGATGTTGTGACATTATTCCAAATATGAGTGAAGCAGAAATACTTTTACATTTTTTAAATTTATTTTTTAATGTACAATAAAAACAAAACTGAGGCAGTGATTTAGAAAAGGAAATATGAAACATTTTAATTGGAGATTTGAGATTTTACACTTAAAATGAATATTTAAACACATTTAAACAGTTTGGGATCTGAGAATCAGCAGCTGGGTTTCTATCTGTGTGTTTATTAAAGATTTTATTTTTGGCTTAAAATATTTAATGCACCAAAGTGGAGATGAAAACACTTTCCCATCCTGGATCAAAACTCGATACAGTTAGAAGAAAAGCTTCTAAAATATGAATAAAGACAAAGGTGGAATAAATTAATTAACTGAGTGGTTTTTCAAAATAAATTTAATATCCACTCTCTCAATAAGCTCTTATTTGAAGGCGTGTTCCAGTCATCAGTTGCAGTGATATTTCTCTTGCTGATGATCTAAACTTTTATTTTGTTCTTCTCAGTCTCGTTACGGTGCAGCTGTTGCTGCTTCAGCAATTCGACTCAGAGAAACAACAAAACAAACTAAATAATGAGAAGTTTCTGCAGGTTTTAATTCAGAAAGAGGCAGATCTGCTCGGCTGCTCCAACGTCAGAGTGACTTTTAAAGCTGCATGGAGCCACAGTGTTGGTTAAATACATGAAGGAGCCAGAAAGCCTGGCACGTCACCAGTTAATACTTATTGCAGTCCAGGAAGTTCTTTGCTTTGTGAGAACACATTTTTTGCAGAGCACTCAGCACTGCTGTTATTTATTAAAATGATCTGAAAAATGCTTACCTACCCATGAGGCAATTAGCTCTACGTCTGAAACGTTCTGCTCTGTCCGCCTTTTCTGCTGCCAAGAGGTTTTAACAGGCTGCCTCCTATTCATCTCCGGCCTTAGTCATCACCAGTCATCATCTGTAGCGCTTCAACCAGGAAAGTCATTTCTGTTTTTAGTGCTTCACAGGATCCTCTCCCTCAGACAAGCAACTTCTGCCAGATTTTCTCTTTCTGTAATGAATAAGCCGACGGTGGAAGAGCAAATCTACACGATACGACCACTGTTAAAACACTTCCTGTCTTCTTGCTGCAAAAACATAAACTAGACCAAAGAACGTCTGGATTTCTTTGTCATAATGTGAACTAACAGATTGGGGCAGTTAAATTTAGCTCAAACAAATCTTCCCTCAGGCAGCTTTAGATGTCTGTGTCTTCTTCCTGAGCTCAGGGTGATAAATTAGGCCAAGCTAAAATATTTCTGCTGCTTTTTTTCCCTCAATGTGGCCCAAAGGAGGAGAGTTTTTAACCCTTTCTACCACATGGAGGTGAACACCGCCTCTGGTGTGGAGCAGACCGTTTTAAAAAATGGCTCAACATGTCTGCATGACAGCAACAAAAAAAATGCAAAAATCAAACAAGAACAGAACATCCATGCTTAAATCCATTTTTTTCTGTCCTAGATGGAGGTGATACAGTTTCATATGACTAAGATGTGAGTCATGAATTGATTGAAGACATCTTATCAAAGACGTCTAGACACCACAAAACGCAGATCAGTCAAATAAAAGGCTTCTTTCTGTCTTATTGAACTACAATCTTCTCTGAAGCCCAAAACTTGACTTGTGGCAAAAAGCAGTGAAATAAAAAAGGGTTTGAATGACGACAAATCAGCAGACATGGATGTTGGTTTTCAGTTCCAAACAGCAGAGATTCAAATCTGAACCAACAGAAACTCATCTGCTCACGTTGTGACCAACAGTGCAGCTTTAGAAAATTTATCCAAGCAAAAAGATTCTTTTGCTGAATCTATTGCAGAAGGTTTGCTAAAGTCATTCTGTTCAAATACAAACATCTAGACTGTCCAATATTTGGGTATTTAAAGTGATGATTTCTATGGAAAGAAAATCTCTGATGAAGTTGTTTTGAAGTCTTAAACTTTTACTTCAGGCTGGACAAAGAAACGGTCGATGTTGAAATGTTAGAACTCGGGAGAAAAGACAAAGTGAACAAATAAATTAAAGTTAGAGAAATTAGAAATTAGAAATTAGAGTTAGGAAAAATGTGATTGTTTTCTAGAAAAACATCGATTCTCCAGCAATAAAAAATTAGATGAGCCTTAGAGAGGGGGTCAATAAGTTTAGTTTGGAGAAAAGAAAGAACATTTTTACTAAAAATAATAATTAAAGAGAAGATTTGTAATTTTCAGGGAGAGATTCTGATATTTAGTGGTTTTAGGTGGGAATCCCATCTGGGTTCTGCTCTAAGAGGCTGAACTCAGAGTCAGTGTGACACAGCTGGATACTGCAGGTCAGTTACTGAGAGGAGTCTCACACACACACACACACACACACACACACACACACACACACACACACACACACACACACACACACACACACACACACACACACACACACACGCACACACGCACACACACACACACACACACACACACACACACACACACACACACACACACACACACACACCCACACACACACACACACACACACACACACTTAGACATGGCTTCTGAGGGTCAATTGAACACAATCGGAGTGGGGAGTTCTGCTCCTGGTGCGTTCCTCAGAAAAAGTGGCAGCTTCATATCTCTAATGAAAATAATTGATAAAGACTTTTTAATTTCCTGCCTGATTAATTTGTTATGTGTAATGAAAGTAAAAGTAGAATATTGTTCAAAACTAAAAAAAGAATACATTGTAATAATATAGAACATTTTATAATAATATTAAATCTAGTTAGCTTCAAGCTAAGTAGTTAGCAAACTGGCTTTGAACAAAATATTTAGTTATTAAACTAAATATTTAATTTGCAAGATAAATATTTAAGTTGAAGCTAAAGCCTTGGCTAATATGCAAATTGACTTGTTGATATTATCTGTCAACAAGTATAATACATCAAAAAATATTAACATGCAAAATATTTAATTTTCAAGACAAATATTTAATTTGAAGCTACTTTTTTTTTTTTTTAGCTAATATGCAGATTAACTTGCTAATAACTGGAGATGGACTATCAAAATAAAATGCATCAGACAAACAATGATGCTAATAAATAATCTCTGGCTGGTGAGGAGACGCTGTTATTGTTGGCTGCTTTCATTTGTCCTCTTCTGGTTATCTGCATATTAGCTGAATGTTTAGCTAAATATTCAGGTTGAGGCTAATTATTTAGCTTGCTAGTTATTTAATTTGGAGCTAAAATTTTTGCCTTTTAACTAAATATTTAGTTTTAACTATAAATCAATGACTAACATAGTGAAAATGTGTTTTTTCTTTTCTTTTCTTTCACAGGCTAATTATTGCAGTTCATTTTTAAATTTCCAAACGGCCTCGTTGATTCATTTTAAATATCCATACCGCTAAAATTATCTCTGCAGAAGCGTCTGTCTGCGAGCAATTTAGGCCACGATGTGTGACCTACCTTGCGAGACGAGGTAGGTCACACCTTGTCTCACAGTCTTCCTGTCAGTCAGTGAAGTTGGCCAGATAAGTGGAATGAATGGAGAGCGGCTATTTCGGTATCCGTTCTGCTTTCATTAATGTCTCTCTGCTGGGAGACAAACTAATGAGTCCTAGCTCTGTGCTTCTTCATCACAACGTTTGTGCGTCACCTTCAGACATTTTTTGTGCTACATCACAGCGGGCGCTCCACATTGCGCGCTGTGAGCTACATTCACGCAGGAGGCTATTTTAGATTGGAGTGGGTTTCAGTTTCTTTCCTTTATTACAGCCACACAGAGGATCAGACTCGTACTGATATGTAAATATATTTGACATTTAGGGTATTAGAGAAAATTGTGTTCACCTTTTTAAAAAGTGTAATTAATCTAAAATCACATTAGATGGAAATTACACAAGGAATTATGAAATCACAGCCTTATAAAGATACACAGAGACTCAACTGCTTTTTAACCTTTACTAGATTCTGGGAGTTTGGACAACCCAGGACTGACCTGATTGGGGGAATCAGAGCAACAAACAGGACAGAAAACATTACGCTGTAGTAAAACTGCACTAGACTTACGACCCTGAACATCTGGAGACAAATAAAACACAACAGTTGGCAGAAAGTGCTGTGGATTGGCTTTCCAAGCAGATGCAGACCGGCCAACATCTGGCGACCTTAAGCCTGCAAATCCTTCTGTTTCAGGGTAATTGTTTAATATGAGTGAAAACATCAGCTGGACCACTTTACAAAAGATAATAATGATGATAAGCTGTTCTAGCAAAAATAATAAACATCTAAGGCAGTCTATCTCAAACTGTGGTCGGCGGGCGCCCCCTTGTGGTCCGCGGGGTACTGCATGTGAACGACCGTTTATTTGCAGTGATGTTAGCTTAAAGTGCGACGCTACAGCTAGCTTAGCAAAGGATTGCGTTTAAAAATAACGATGGATAAATGGCTTTAAATGAGGTCGCTCACTGGAAAACCTGATGATGCCGGTGGAAAGAACACAAGGCCAGGAATATTTATGTAATCAGAGGAAACGAAGTTACACTGCTGAGAGTTTCGGTTCAGGAACGATTCGATTCCTTGGAACGACTCTATATCGTGAGTCTCAGTTGGTCAGAACTGTTCTTTGTTGTTTATGATTTTGGTTGCTTATAATGCTCTGTTCATAACTACTGTTATTTTTTATTTAATTAAAAATTATATTAAAATAATTAAATAAAAATAGATAAATACTATTGATAGAAATTCGTGGATACTTTTAAATGCAATGGTGCAGAAAATGAGTTTTGTTTCTGGCAAAGCAACTCAAGTCCATTTTTCTTTTATCGTGCTCCTAAATGACCAATATAAGCACAACAATGCACACAACACTTGGTAGGAAAGAACAACTTATATTTTCATTTCCATGTGTCTGACATCAGAATCTGTAAGTAACTCAAAATGCCCCGAGTAGACGTGTTCATGGATAAACAAAGAAAACAGCAGACTAATATTTTAATTTCAGATAGTATATGTTAGCATACTGTTTTATTGTGGAGGAATTTCAAGTGAGGTGATCCGTGAGTGTTTGTTAAATAAGTTAATGGTCCTCAGCCTGTTTGCATAAGCAACATAATGTCTAAAGATCTTTTCTTCATTGCTTGTTATTTTTATTCTTGTTTAGAGAGAGAAAATAGAAAAGAAAAGATTAATGTCCATCCCCTCCACTCCAAATATTCCCCAAATATTCCTCACTGTCCAACAAGAAAATAAAACATTCTTCCCTTTCATTGTTTTTGATTCTCGGTTTCTATTGTAAGCGAGAAGAGATGGTGGTTTTAGCTTCATTGTTTGTGACTTCTTGAATTAACAAACATGTTTTGTGACTGTATGAGCAAAGCCAATCTGTAGCTCTGCAACAAAAACGTATAAAAATGCTGGCAGGCGGACAGCGGCGTAGTTAAAGCTTTGCTGGTCCCATTTAGAGTCACAGACAAACAGAATCAGCCCACAAATGTTACAAATAAGAAACCTGTCAGCCCTTTAAGCACTAATCATGTATCCTGATTGCCTGGTAAGATTGCCTTTCGCTCTGATTCTGCTATCGGATGCTGACTTGGATTAAGGTGAACAGCGTTAATGTCCCATCAGTGTCCTGAACCAGTTGCTCAAAAGCTGCTGCTATCAACCCGTAATAAGACTTATACCACACTACTTTGCTTTATAAAATTCATGTGACGGATGCGACTGAGCAATTTTGCAAAGAGTAATTGGCAAAAATCGATGTCACAGGTGTGAAAAGCTGGTGGAGACAATTTAACAGACGTCCAGGTGAGCCTGGTGTTAGAATCTTTGAGAAACATGGACGGTATTGTTCAAAATTTTGCACAAATTTGTAAGAAAAAAATGCCATTAAATTACATTAAGTGTGGTTGTAATGTCACAAAATATAAAAATAATATATGCACAAATACTTTTGCAAGCCGCCCCAGAGCAGTCAGCAGTTATCAGGAGAGTGAGTGAAGGTCTGCACAGACAGCAGGTTTTAGCTTTGAATGAAGGGAAATATGTGGAGAGAGAATAAAGTGGCAAAATGTTTAAACCATCCGATGTTAAAAAGTCGTTTCAATGCTCAGGGTTAGGATCCAGAGCACCCAAAAACATTTCCTCTAACGTAGCAACGCTTCAAGTAACAGTAAAAAGTAGCCAAGAAATTATTCAAGTCTACTTGGTAAAAAATCACCTCAGGTACCGATCAACTGATCAAATGAATATTTAAAAATTACATCATCAGACAGACAAAAATATAACGTTAAATGGAAATGTTGCTATTTTAAGGACAAAAGTGACAACAATTCATACAAGTTACAAGAACTAACAAAAAAAAAAACATTTTTCCAAATCATTTTTTTTAATGCAAAATTTAGAAAACTTTAACATGTTAACAATCTTAAAACATGTTTGTTTTTCATTCAGTGGGTAGAAAATACAGAAATCTTACTCAAGTAAGAGTAGAGATGCTTTCTAATAAAATTACTCAAGTAGAAGTAAAAAGTACAGCGTAGTGAAAACACTCCTAAAAGTATATTTTTTACTCGAGTAAATGGAACTAGTTACTATCAAACTAAATCCTGAATGTCTGATTCGTCGGTGAATAGAAACCATCTGGGCTTCTTGACTGATTCCTCCTGAAATGATTTATTTTCCTTTTCTGTTAATGTAAAAATAAATCTGCTGTTAAATTTCAGTTGAAATTAGAGTTTTTCATCAGTGACTTTCTTCATCAGTATTCACAGAATGTGTTTGTGTTCAACCACAACAGCTACATAAATATTAAAAAGCAATGTTCAGGTTTTAATAAATCACAGTATCTGTCATTCAAACAGGAAGAACATGACATTTGGAAAAGATAAAAACCCAGAAAATCCCGACATTCTGATGAAAATCTGTGTTTTTCTGTCATCTAACAGAAATAGAAAGGGCATTTACTCTTTGAGACTCATGAATCTGACTTTACCTCGTAATGTTTGTCTAACTCTGGTCTCTGGTCCAACTCTGAGTTTCACTGATGATACAGAAACAGTCGCAGAGCTGAAGCAGTAACCCAAATCTACCAAAGCGCCGTCCCACAAGAAGGTGACAGAAATAGCTCCATTCTGGGTCACGCTTTAATAACTGCAGAAGTAACTTCCTAACTCGCTGCTTCATTCTGGCTGAAGCACCGAGTGAACTTCATTTCAAACTTCTGAAATCATTCTTTGAGATTTGTTTGGCGTCTCTTGAATTTTTTTAAACCCAACCTAACCTCGGGTTCCCTCACCTTTATTGCTAAAAAGACGCTCATCGTGTTGAGAACTTCTTGATCTTTTTATCTGCAAATATCCTTTGGGTCAGAGAAATGGCCAGTAAAGTTAGCCGCTCATTGATTTTGTGCTCTACTTTGCAACAAGATGTACTTTCCTGATCTAAAGAGGGACTGAACCCTTCGTCCTTTCTCCTGTTGAAGTCACTTCTCGTCTTTCTTTCAGCGGACAGATCAGGTCACAGCAGAGAAAACACACAAACAGCTGAAACTGAACAGCAGATGCAGGAAAATAAATCCTCAACACTGCAAAAACACAAAATCTTAGCAAGTAATTTTGATCTAGTTTTTACTGCAAAGTTCACTTAAAGTGAAACAAAACTAACCAAAGCTTTTTTTAAGTCAATAATTCCTTCATACTGATGAGAAAGTTTTAGTTCCACTAGCAGATTATTTAATTTATGACAAGATCTTTTCCCAGCATTATAAATGAAATAATCTGCCAACTGAACAAGTACTTTTTCCATCTATGTTGAGAAATTAGTGACTCTAAACAAACTCTTATATATTGCTGAAAATAGAAAATAGACCAAAATACCAGGAAAGACTTTGTGTTTTTTAGCAAATGCAGCGTTTTCTCCTACAGTCTCCAAACTCTGAGTTTAAATGTGAAGTTCATTCAGGATCATCTGTCTGGTTTCCTGCAGTGGACACAGATGGCAGGAAGTTGAAGGGAGCCATCCAGAGGAGCACGGAGACGGGTTTGGCGGTGGAGATGCCGAGTCGGACCGTCCGCCAGGCCAGCCACGAATCCATAGAGGACAGCATGAACAGCTACGGCTCCGAGGGGAAGTGAGTGACCGCAGGCTGCCTGGACAAAAGGGAAAACAGCTGCAACACTAAATGTCTTTTAAAATCCTTCATTAAAAACTGGTGATTCTGGATATTAATGTTTCCAAATGGACTAAAGTGTTTTTGACAGACACTTCAGTCCATCTCCGTCTTTATCAAATCTGGTTCTGAAAGGATTTTGTTCATGAAGCTAAAATAACTCAGAGTTTCCAGTAAATTATATTATAATATTATATAAATTCTAAAACACAGAAAGATGTTTTTTCACTAACAAAGTGATGACCGTCCACTGAGCCAGGTGCTGCTGCAGGGTTCTTCCTGTTAACTGGGAGGTTTTCCTCTCCACTGTTGCCACATGCATGCTCAGTAAGAGGGACTGCTGTAAAATCAACAGCTCACTTGTTCAATGTCTCTACATAATCATTCTGCTGGTTTTCTTCATTTGAACAATGAACAGAACTGTTTGATTCATTTTAATTTATGTGTAAGATTAGACTGAATTTAACTTTTTGAGGCTTGTTGTAAATTGTTGCTGTTCAAATAAGTTTAATTGAAGAAATTATTTTTTTAAAGGACTTTTCCATTTCTAAAGCAGACATGCCCTGTGGGTTTAGAACAAAAAATCAAAGTCAAAACATTTTTTAAAACATTTCTCTGTAATTCTACTAATTGTTTAAAGTCTAGATTTGAATCAAAAGGAGGAGCTGAAATACAGAGTTTATTCTGCAACGTGATTACAGACTAATCTAAATATTGACAGTAAAATAAAATGTAAATTTGAATAAAATGTACATTTTATTTTACTTTTCAATAAAGATAACTAGAGTGCTGATTTGATAATTTATTGCTGTGACAATGACAGAAAGTTGTTTTCTCATTTGAATAAATCCTGTTAAAAAGGAGCAGAGAGGTTAAAGTTTTTCATTGTGGCTGTTCATTTCATAATTCGATTGCACACAGCCTTTTCATTGTTGACTAATTGTGAAAAAGTGATTTATCTCTTGAGTTCACCTGGAATAAATAAAAAAAGCTGCAGCTTCCGCTTGGAGCCGCGACCACAAGGTCGCCGCGACCTTCACAGAAACAATTAGAGAATTATTTTGTTTTTTAAAGGTTGGAACTGGTTTCCAAGTGTTGCTATCATCCATCTGAGGAAGATGGGTCATAACAGCATAGTACTACTACACATTCAGACACGTGGACACATGCAGAGCTCTGCCAACCTGGATACCAGCTCCAGTATCACCAGTTACATAACGAGGCAGACAGACTGGCTGATGTGTCAACAGAACCACGGGCTGCTGGGAAGCAGGAGTAGAGAGACTGAAAGTCGCTCTGAATCCACATTACTTTACACAAATCTACAGAAGAGGCGATGCATAAAATTGCTACGTTTGCGCTGCACAATGAAAGAGAAATGCAGTGATGACATGAAAATCTTAATTATTTTAGAGCGTTGTCACCAAGTTCTTCTGTTCGTCAGAGGTCTGGATGTGGAGAAAAACAGAATGATTGGTTTGTAAAAATACCACATCAAAGTGACCATAATTAGAAAAACGTCATTTCACATCATGCAGACAATTTGAAACAGAACAACAAGGAGACGGCCGAGGCGCAGAGAGCAGCTAAACTAAACCTGAGTGATCAATCTAAGCCTGTTTGACTCCATCTGCGTAAACTATTCCTCAAATTCAAGTTTTTATGGTCATCTTGCAAAATCTCCCTTCATATCACATCCTAAATGACCGCTGAGCTTTATTAAAGGAGCAGAAGGTTGCTGTAGATGTAATGTAGTATCATCAATACAAGGAGATAGGAATAAAAATACAGATTTAGAAAAAATATATTTTTATTTCCCCTTTAAGAAATTACAGAAAAAAGTTGATAGAAATGTAGAAATGTGCAAGAATGGCCACACTTCACTTTTAATTTATTTACATTCTTATAAGCGCTGCAGCAGTTCATGATGCTGGTACATTTCCTAACAGTCAGGTCAGAAACTGTGACCCTGCACAGTCTGGAGTTTTATTTAACTTCCTCTCTGTCAGTCTGCTGTATGAGAGCTCGTCCTCTGGAGGCACAGAGGCATTCAGACCAGGGGTGCTGCCAGGAATCTTGGGTCCCCTGACAAAAACATTAAATTGGGCCCCCATGCAGCTGCTGTTACAATGTTTTGAATCTATCTGACCCATCAAAAGCATCACAATTTTAAAATGCTTGCAACTGTCTTGCTTTCTTTGGTCCAACACTGATAACTAGCACAATATTTACTGCTCATGAATTTCACATCCAACAGTCTGCATACAAGGAGGTTGTTTAAATTTTTTTCTATTAGTTTTAGATACTGAAATGTCTCTCCCCACGAGCAACGGCCAAAAGCAACGTGCAAAATATACATGAAGCAATCCAGACTTCTTAAAAATGCTTTGTGGTTGCATTTTATTCAAGCTGCAGTATATAACTTTAATAAAAAATATAGGAGAGGACGGGTCAGGAGGGACGAGGGCTAGAGCTGCTGCTGACTGACTCACCTGTTGTTAAGTGGTAAAAGGTCCAGGGACAAGTTAAATATATGAATATCTGGGTCATTTTTTTCCTTCATTCATTAAATGTTAGTGAAATGGAGGCAAACAGTCTGTAGCTAAGCTAACTATGCTAACTGGTTGATAATCTCACAGTTTACCCAAATAAATAAGTAAACTAAAACTCCAAACCAACAAAACGGTAGAACAACATTGAGGGACAACGTATGACTGATGAAATCAAATTTAACTTTTGTAAATACCAATTTGTGGAAAATCTACAGGTTGATTTTGATTTCATTGCCATTTTTCAATAGAAAAAATCAGTTTAAAGTAAAGCTAAAGGTACCAGTTGTAATAAAAAAGAACTTTGTGTATAAAATAAGTGATTCCTATCTGCGCACGCTGCCAGCATCATGAAGATGAATCGTTTAAATCAGCAAGGCGCTGCTTTGCTCGCGCTCCGTTTCCGTCAGACGTTTGGCTCAGTGTGATGATTGGAAAGCTCTGTGCATGAACACTTCCTGGAATGAATAAGCACTTTGTCAGCTAACACCATCCAATCACATTTATGGGCTTATTGATTAATGATTGGGGTATTTTAGTGTGTGTGCTGCTGATGGCGGCGATGAAGCTAAAACTAAAAGGTGGAAACTGACTGAGCTCCAGGCGGATCATGGTTAGGTTTGGTGGAGGATCTGTGATGCTGCGGGCTGTTTCTCTAACAAAAGGAACATCATTAGAGAATATGGCATGGTGAACGTTTAAAACATCAGAATATTTTAAAATAAAAGTCTGGGAAGCTCTCATGTTTTGTTTGGCAAACGACCCAATGAAGGAAAACAGAATATTTTTAATAAAGAAGTTAATTTATAGGGAGGAAATCTGAGGAAAGCAGGTCCAGAAACAAACTAAGACAAGAATCCATTAGCTGCATTTCCATTCATCGTATGTGATTACAAAGATAAATTTGGTTCAAGTTAGTTTTTCTTCTAGGAAAAGGTTTTTATTCTGCCATATCAAAATTAGTGCAATTCACAAAACTGCAGTGGAAATACTTTATTTTTATATCTGATCTACAACCAGATGTTACTACCCACAGAAAAGACGACGAAGAAGAAGAAGACAGGATGACGGTGGCAAGTTTTTAAATGATTTATCTCACAAACAAACTTGTTCCTATGGGATTGTAAATGCATTTTCATTTAATGGAATCATCACAATTGTGTTTTTGTAAATAGTGGAACAGCAACAAAGTTGGAAATGGAGTTGCCAAAGTCCAGACTTTGAAATATTGAGGAGTGTGATTACTGACAAGATGCAGGTGGTTGATGACACACAGAGTGCATCTGGGAGAAAATTCTCAAAAAAATGAATCATATCAGAAAAAACTGAACTGGATTTTTTAAAATACTTTTAAAAAAATGTCTTTATTTGTGGCTGTAGCTAAACGAACAATGATAATGATCGGTTGACATTAAGGAAATCAGTCAGTAACCTGACCAGAACAGAGGACGTCTCGTTGATGTCGGCCATCTTGAGTTGCGTTCTCTTGAAGAACCAACCAGCAGCAGCGACTCCCTTCAGGTCTGAAGTGCCGTTTTTAGGGTGTGCTGTTTGTTTACAGCATGAGCTTTGCATTGAACAGCAGATTGTGTGAAACAGCAGCGTAATCCCCAGATGTGATCCACACACACGTAATAATCTGAAGCTCAGGATTTTATCACCCTGTAATTCCAGTGCTGCCTGACTTACTGCATGCCAAAACATATTTTCAGGCTCCAGAAAGGATGTTTCAGCTTTTTAAAATCTGCACATGTCAAGTTTTAAACTGCATCATGGGGCTGTTAAATTCTGTTAAGGTTGTATAACAACCCACTGACACTGTTTACCATTTTAAAGAGAAGATTCATGATTATCTCAGTTTTTCATAATGATCTGATGTTTTTAGGGTGCATTAATAAATCCTCTGGGCTGATTATTAGCTGCCATTTTGTATTCAATGTAAAAGATTTGCTTTAGGGATGGTTATAGAGGAAAACATGGCATAAAGGGAAGGTTTATAAAGAGAAATAAAACTAAGACTGATGAGAGGAGAGAGGTGAGAGGAAGGTAAATGAGAGGTGAACATTAAGTCTGTTCCTGTTTGATTTCTCTCCATCTGAGAGCATTTGGTCCAAAGGCTGCTTGGCTGTCACAATGACAAACTCACAGGAGCAAAACCGATCCACATCTTTGGACATAGTTCTGATTAATGGTGCCTCTACATGGAGTTGGGTTGTTGTGTGTCTCCAGTAAACAGACATTGAAGGAGTTTAGCTAAAAGACAAACCAGTTACAAAAACAACCACAAACAAGCCACAGCTGCTGCAGAAACACAATGAATATTTTCAGAAAGCTTACAGGTATCAGAGTTTCAGTCCATATCTTCAGAAATGTGTGCACAATAACTTTCAGTACCGTAAACAATAAAAATCTGGAGCATTTTTTTCTCCAAAGAGTTTTTTTGTGGCGCTAGTGGCTCGTATTTTTGTGACAGTTGGCAGACAGGAAAGAGGGAAAGACATGTGGCAAAGGTCACCGGGACCGGGAGTTGAACCCGCGACGTCCGCGTTGAGGACAGAGGCCTCCAGACGTGGGGCATGCGCCACCGCAGCGCCACTGCAGCGCCACCGCAGCGCGGCCCCAAGCATTTTTTATTTCCTGTTTGAAACGTCGTTTTATTCAACGTTTCAACATTTCCTCAGTTTGTTCCTCTGTGACTTTCTGTAGTTCAGTATCTGGTTATTATTGATGTTAGTTGGTTTCTATCTAAACTGTAATGTAATGGCACTGCAGTAACAGAGAGAGAAATTAAAATGTTATGACTTGTTTTTGGTGTTTTGTATTAACGGTTCCAAACTGTCATCCATGACACACAATATCTATGAAATGAGACGACTCTACGACCACTGCACTGCACTGCACTGCACTGCACTGCACTGCACTGCACTGCACTGCACTGCACTGCACTGCACTGCACTGCACTGCACTGCACTGCACTGCACTGCATGTTGTTTTTACATTTCATCATTTCTGGGTTCAGAAACAGGAAGAGTAAATCCAGACTCTGTCCTTGACTCAACATTTCATGCTGGATGTTTTGCTTCATTGTTTTCTTTTGTTTTACTTTACACTCTGTAGTCTTCACATAAAAGATGAGCAAGAGATTTGCTGTGGTCTGCTGACCACACACACACACACACACACATACCCACGCACACACACACACACACACATTTATAGTGCTGGCAGTCTGCCACCAAAGCACTCTGATCTGATTCTTCTGAATACTCAGATAAAATAGGGTCACATAAGTTCATCACTACTTATGTAGTGACTACCAAATGTCTGAGTTTCTTTTTAGAGTTTTATCTGTGCTGAACCATCTGTGATAAATGGTTATTTCTTTTTTTTACTCTTTCATTTCACCTTTGTTTTCTGTTTTTTGCATCGTTTTTCTTCTTCTTGTCTTTGCCAACATTCTGGTTTCCATTTTTTGCATTTTATTTCTCTATTATGACTTAAACCCCAATCACCAAATGAAGTTTTGATCCCCGTCCTTCCTGCTCTCCCCTCAGTCTTAACTACAGTGGGATGTGTCTTGCATCCGACGCCCAGTTCAGCGACTTCCTGGATGGGATGGGACCGGCCCAGTTTGTTGGGAGACAGACGCTTGCAATGACATCCATGGGTGAGAAAACTTCAACGTTACTTTCCAAATCATGATTCAAAAATGTTATTTCACATCAGAAAGAAATCTGTCAAGAGGGGAACTAGACTGATAAATGACTTGATTGTTTGATGTCACATATTTGTGGATACACCTGAAACATAAATAAAAACATAAATAAAAACGTTGGATTGTATTTACTCTGAACTCTCCAGTCGATTTCAGTTCATTTCAGGTGATTTGTGTCAAATTTAGCCCAGAATTCAGATTATTCTGTGTTGAAAACTGAAATCCTTCTTTATCTCTAGTTTTCTAGCAGAAACTTGAAGGTTTGGCATTAAAACTCTTAATGACTTGATTTACCTTGACAAAGCTACATAAGAAAAAAATGAACCCGATATTTTACATGCTGACTTTAATTTTTATTTGAATCACAAAGACTTAGCATTTTAACAGGGAGAGTGTACTGCAGACTTTGATGTTTTCTGTATTTTTAATCTCTCAGCTTGAAGTTTGGAATAAATTAGAAAAGATAAATCATGATTTAGAAAAGATAAATCATGAAGTCAGAAATAATGCTGTGAGGCCATCAGGGTGAATTGAAGGTAAACGACTTTATCTCCTGGAAATTAAAAAGCTAAGCCTTATTTTCTAATAAAATCATAATTAGTGGTTGGTAAAATCATTTCTCTATGGCTCAGAGTTCTCTCTCTTATATCTGAGCTGCAGTTTGGTTCTTTATTTGCTGGTAGTCTGCAGGGTGTCCTCAGCAGCAGCGTTTCACTGTAAGTGGGTCAGCTTCCTCTCTGGCAGTCAGACGGCGTCCTTGGACCAACAACAGTTACACTCACTGGACCGGTTCCACTCCCAACCTTCTGTCCAGTTCAGCATTATATAATGTCACAGGACTCAAAATAACTGGGATCATCTGCGCTCAGTCATTTGCAAAGAAATATTCGTCCTTTTGAGCCATTTTGCCACAATTATTCATTATGGACGGAATGATAATTTTATCACAAATCAAAAAAAGCTGTAAAGTTGAACTGGAAGTAAAGAAACTTTCATTAACAGAATCCAGTTAAGTTGAAATGCTGTCAGATTGAAGAACAGCTAAAGTTTCTGTATTTTTCTTCTTTCATGGCAAAAATTCAAATCAAATGTTTGAATTGCAAGTGGTTATAAATAATCAATCAATCAATCAATCAATCAATCAATCAATCAATCAATCAATCAATCAATCAATCAATCAATCAATCAATCAATCAATCAATCAATCAATCAATCAATCAATCAATCAAGTTTATTTGTATATCACATTTCGACAGCCAGGCATTTCAAGGTATTTTATTTTATAAAAACACAGAATCACACATTTATGAAGAACACACAGAACAAACATTTTGATGAATGTCATCACTAAAATCTCACACATCCAATATGTTGGTCAATGTTCATTTATTATGGGTCAGAAGAAACTCTACGCAGGTCTTTAGTCTTGATGTAAAAGAGCTTGGTGTTTTCTGCAGGTTTGTTGCAGAAAACACTTTCATCACATTAGCTTGATGAGTCATAAAGTCTTAAACGTATTTATTTGATTCGCTTGGAACCCGAATGACAAACTTCTGTTATGATTCATGCAGGCGACGTAGAAATCGGCCTGACGGAGAGAAACGGGGGACTGGAAGTAGAAGTTGTTCAAGCGAGAGGACTCACCATGAAACCAGGCTCAAAGGCACCTCCAGGTACCGTTAGCATGGCCACTGGATCCAACAAACAAAACCTGCTTTTCCCAGGATTTACATCACACACTGGACCCAGGACGTTTCCAAAAACAAGATGCTTGACTTTTATTTCTGCCATATTCAGGACAAGGACGATTCTGCACAAATAAATCAAAAGGCAGCGCACAGCAGCAGCTGCACACAGAGCAGCCTGCAGGGGAGGCTAAAAGGGGGAAACTATTTTTCATAGATTTGGGAGTTTGCACACAGAGCAGAGAAAGTTAAATGCACAAAACAGGAACAGAATGACTCAGAGGTTTTCCACCCAGGAGATTTTACAGCTTTGTTGGGCTGAAAACTTTCTGCTGCCGATCGCTTTGAGTCATGTTTAAAGTTAGTTTACTTGTCATTATGCTACAAGGAAGCTGTAATATTTGTGTTGAACTAAACCTTATTCAAAAAACAAAAAGTATGAAATCAGATTGTATTTAGTGGCTGGACATTTTTAAATGGAATAAACATTAAAACATTTCATTTAAATTTCATTTCATTTTTTTGTTGGTCTTTTCATCACGTTTAATGTTTGATTAAACATTGATTTATTTAATATCAATATTAATTAATATCAAATCAAAAATAAATAAATCATCTCTCCATCTTTATAATGACGAATAGTTTATCGTCATTATAATTTAGTTATTTAACAAGTGGAAAGTTTTATTTGTTTTGACATTAAAGTTTTTGCACAGTTTAAAATAACAAACATAATTCTGGGTTTATGATGTCACAACAGATTTAAACATAAGATGATATTTTTTAGTAGCATAAGAAACTTATCTCTGTAACATTTTGACAATTTCTCAGAATTAGACTAATTTGTTTTCTTCTGCTGAAAAATATCTTTTATTATTCTACTGAATAATAAAAGATATTTATGAATAACTCATTTTATGCCACAGTTCCCCCAAACCACAGACAGCTGGGATTGTTCTTCCCTTTTCTGAGTTGCCAAATGTTTTTCAGAACTTCCTTAAGGCGAATAAGAAGTCTGTCTGAGAATTATCTCCTGAATAAACAAAGACAAATTTCTCTTTCCTCATATTGCAGCGGCGTACATCAAAGTCTACATCCTGGAGAACGGAGTCTGCGTGGCCAAGAAGAAGACCAAAGCAGTGAGGAAGTCTCTGGATCCTCTCTACAATCAGGTCCTGGTCTTTTCTGAAAGCCCTCAGGGGAAAGTGGTGCAGGTGAGAACCAACAGACAGGAACAAAAACATCGAATTCAAAATATCTTAAATCAAAACAGGGAAACTCTGACAATTACCAAATCTTGTTTCCAACTGAACTTGAGTTCAATGTTATTTTCTTCATTATTAGCAAAAATCTAAGATGCATTATTCATACTTTTGTCTGCATTCTTGGGTAAAAGGCCAATCACAACTGAAAAAAAATGTAGAGAAAAAAAAAACATTTTCATCCATAAACTCTGAGTCCTAAAATCTTCCACAAAGAGCCGCTTTAAAACACGAACCTGACCTTTTCTAAAACAATCTGACCTGAAGAACCGCCGGCTCTGTAAGCTCATTTTAGAGCTTCAACAATTAAAAACATAAAATTACAAACGTCCAACTCAGACAGACAAATTATTTCTGCACATCAATTTTTCCTCCTCTGCTCTTTTTTATCTGCATTATTCCTTTTTCCAGACCTTGGCGTTATGTTTCAGTAATGTTCTTTTCCTTCCAGTTCCTGTTTGATGATGTCTGGCTCAGTGCACGCCTCACATGAACACGTGAACACATGAACACGTGAACACATGAACACGGTTTCACCCTCAGCGGTGTGTTGCTGCAGAGGCCTGCAGCTCTGCAGCTCTGCCTCCAGCTGCTCTTCTGCTCCTGTCACCGGCTAATTAGCCGCTAAACGCCTCCCTCTTAATTATCTGCTGTCCTCCGAGTTTCATCAAACTCATTCACACTTGATAATGAAAATCGCTGCACAATCAGCAGCACTTTTCAATTTGTCATTTCCCAATTTAGCAAATCGCAGAGCTGCTTAAGACGACACGGAAAATCCATTTAAAAAGCTGCTTTAATTGCCTCTGTGACAGAGCCACTTTGATTCGTCAGTTCGGATAAAACACATCGCGTAACAAACAAGCATGCTGTAACTTTTGCATCTAGTGAGCACTTTTTCAAAGTGTAGAATGTTTTCTCATCGATTTGTTAACTGAAAGTAATTCCAGGAGGAAATGAGACACTTGTTTGCCTTTTTTCAAAACCGATTGATAAAAATGTAGCATTTTTCACCACAAGTGTTTTCCTTAAACTGCAGAAAATTGCTGTGGTTGAAATAAGAGAATAGAAACCAAAGAGAATCATTTCCTGCAGTTCTGGACTCAGAGTCTCGGTGGAAATCATCCGCAGACGTTTGGTATTCTGTGATGCAGGGAGACACAGGACCTCCACACGAGGCGACGTGTGCGCTGATGGATATTGATTATTTTGTCCACCGCCTGAGAAGACATGCGGCTGTCTGAGTTGAGCCCCGATGTTATCAGGATGTCAGGGGACAGAGGACACCCAATGCACAAATAAACACCGCTCAGCCTGCCTTGTGTTGCAAAAAGAAATGCTCTGGACTCTGCTTACACACCTGCATACATCTATCTTCTGTGCTTGGATTTAAATTTGACAACAAGTTGTGACTTCGGTTCCAAAATCTCGTCCACAACAGGAAATGACGCGTTGCTTTTACTGATCTGCAGCTTTTCGTTTTGTCTCAAAGAGCAAAGAAAAACCAGAGAATTAGTAAAAGATAAATGCACTTTATTTACTATGTATTTCACATGAACCATAAATAATGATCTGTAAGGATTTATTAGTCTAAAGTGCATCAGTTTTAATAAAAACGGCGTTTCAGTCTGAATTTCAGCATTAATAACTGAAAGAGACGTGACGCCCCATCCTGCAGTGTTGTTAGTGTCCTTGTGGTGACAAGATTAATTTATCATAAATACTTTAGAGCTCTAATAAAACCACAGAAAGTGTCCAATGTGAAACTATGAGAGACTTTTCTGATGAAATTTGCTTCTTTTGAAACGATCATTGGATTAAAACTGGAAAATACTGGCTAACTTCCAGCGTCACTCAGAACCAGAGACAGAACCAGAGAAATCCAAACACTGGTTGTTCACATCGATCCAGGTTTACTGATCAGACCAACATGTTAAAAAATGACAAATATCAACTGATACCGACGTTGGTGCCGATATATTGTGCATCCCTAATAACACTGAACCCAACCGAAACGTTCCAAGACTTTTAGTTGATCTAATTTTTCAAAATCACTGATGGATGTTTCCTGACCAGGTCAGCTGTGCTCCTCACATCCGATGTAAAACAAAACTAAAGAAACTAAACAAAAAGGTAACAGATTGATAACATCAGCCTTTTTATTTTCTCCCCTCTCCTTCAGGTCATTGTTTGGGGAAACTACGGACGAATGGACCGCAAAAGCTTCATGGGCGTGGCTCGAATCCTATTGGAGGAGCTCGACCTGAGCTCCATGGTGATTGGCTGGTACAAGTTGTTCCCTACGTCCTCCATGGTGGACCCGACTATGGCGCCACTCATCCGCCACTCGTCTCAGATGTCTCTGGAGAGCACCATTGGACCCTGTTGTGAGAGATCCTAAGACTCAGGAAGGAAACTGTGGCGTTTCCTGTCGCTCAGATTCTAAACTGAGTCTGAAGAAACGTTTTTAAACCCTGTAGCTCTGCTCCTGGCTCAGCTGGCCACCACTTCACCTGCACCAGGAACACGTTAAGATTCACAAGTCTGACCGCTCTGGGGAACGATCAGAACCGATAAATCACTGCTCCAACCAGCCGGTTATCCTGCATTCATTTGAAATATATGATAGTTTTGAAGCAGATTGTTTCCCGTGACTCCTGGGAACCGCGTTTCTTTTATTCTTGCAACCGAGCATCCCTCAGACTCCAAGGGAGATTTCTCTCCCTTCACATCTCTTTGATGGAAGGAAAAACCAAACCCCCCTTAATGAGGAAACTTCAAAGCAGAGCTTACTGCTGACATTGATCACATCCTATTGGGACTCGGCGGCTCCGTTTGCTTCAGCTGCCCGCCTCCTCTGCAGCCTTCATCCAACTCTCATTCCCAGGGCTGCTTGTTGTCTTTCTACGTCCTCACTGGAGAACGGACGACTCCTGAAAAAATCTCTCAGTCCACCTTAATGTTTGAGAAACCAGATCCTATCGATAGATGTGTATGCAATAGGACTAAAAACACTAAGGTCTAAGTTATTTGTTGCGACATACTGGGTCCAACCACATGAGCTGTGTTTTGTTTATTTCTGTTGTTTACTTCCACGTCGGTTGAATGATGTTCAGCTCCATGAGAAATGTGATGCCAACATGGCTGAGAGCTGTTGCAGTTTCTGGAAGGATCCGGATCTTAACCTGAAGTTAGGAATGACGACGGCTGCTGGTTTCTGTGCAGTCAGTTGGTTGGAGCCTCAGGTCAGCTGTGGATCTGGTTACAGGGCTTAATCCTTCTCAATCCCCAAAAACTGTTTGCAATCTGAGAATGTTCACCCTTTACTGACTCACATGACATTTAAAGCTTTTTTCAGTCCATTCAGTCGACGTTGTGTTGATTAGAAAGAGAAACAAACATCCCTGCTTATTTTAAAAAAGTGACAAAGTCAATTTATTCTAACTAGGGTTTCAAAAATAGTGTTAATTTTAATAATGTTGAATCATTTTTTGTAAATTGTGAATTATAAACGTCCTCCAGATTCTGTCCTGGTGCGAAAACTGAAAACTGCAGCTGAGAATTTTGTCCCAAAATTAAATGAAATTTCATGCATGCAGTTTATTCTACAGGATTTTGGTGTTAATATAAAGTGGCTAATGTTAAATGCATGACATTAGCACATTTAAATTTTGCTGAGTCCTTACAGGGAACAAAATGTACGTGGCATGAAGCAGCAAGGTGTATTCTGGGTCTAAAATAACAAATGTTTGTTTATTTATTATTTCTGCTCTGCTTTGGTTAATCACACTGAATGCAGTGGCTGCTATCACTGGAAAAAAACAAAAAAAGTTCAATCTTGGTTGCTGTAAAGAGCAAACAGCCACCTGTGAACCTGGCAGCTGCAGCAGCTCTTTAGATAGATTTCTAACATTCCTCTAGTCCAGGGGTGTCAGACTCCCGTCCTGAAGGGATGCTGTCCTGCAACTTTTAGATGTTTCTCTGCTGCACCACCTGAACAGAATAATCAGATCATGAAGGCTCTGGAGAACCGATCCGCTCCAGGAGGAGGTGATGAAGCCGTTTCATTCCAGGGTTTTCTACCTGTGGCTCTTCTGAAACCTGCAGGACAGCGACTGGAGGCCTGGAGTTTGAGACCTGCACTCTAGTCTTTTTTAAGCTTTGGTGAATAACAGTTTCTGTTGTGCCAATTTTTACCAGCACGTGTCTTCTTCCTCCTCCTCAGTTACCTTGTGGCATGTGCCATTGTGAGGGGGACAGCAGAAAAATCCTCTCTCACCACCTAACAGCAGCATTCAGGCTGCACAGAGAAGCTTCCCTTTCATTCTAAATTAAAGCCCTGATCCACTGAAAGCCAAGCCACCTGGTGATTAGCCATGCTTCGACTGAAAACCAGAGGGAGGAAGAGAGGGAGGGAGAGGAGAGAGAGAAAGAGAGCATGAAATGTTCTTTGCACCATCCAAACAAAGGATCTGTCTGGAATGACGTCAGGTGTTACAGACTTCAAAAGAGAACGGAGAAATGGGATGAACATAACGGGAACACAATGTGCACACTGTAGAGAAATTTTATTGGAGCAAAAACCATTTATTTGGGCACTTTAGGATCCATAATGTCTCCTTTCTGTGTACATATTACCACTGTTTGTGTCTTTTGGTGTGAGCCAAAGTGAATCTGTCACGACTTTGTTGATAAATGTTGAAACACACGTGGAAGGAGGTGATGATATCTTTGGTAGATTTCTTTTCTGAGACTGTAGCAGTAGCTGGTAGCATCTGCATGACAGGTTAAACATTTCTACTGTTAGCACAAAACTTGATAAGATTTAGCATGAGCTACACAGAGGTCACAGGCATCGGTTTGAACGGAGGAACAATCCTATGTAGCACTTTTATTTGTTCTGTCTTAAGATGTTTTGGTTTCAGCTGCTTTCTGTTCAAAAAAGTAAAACTAAGTCATCTAGACTTTAAATTTTTTGTTAGCTGGGAGTAAATTTTTGAAATAAACTCTGCTTGGTTGCCATAATGACTGGATGAATTCCTCTAACTCCAGTCAGTTTTTCAGACTTTGTAGATGTGGCCTCTGCTTTGCCAGCATCGTACCAACAAATTCCTTTCACTCTGTGAAGCAATAAAACATCCAGTTTCTTGGCTATTCATGCATAACAAATACACAAGTTATGATTTCCATCAACAATTTTTCAATTCTACTGTTTAAAATCCATTGATGTTCTTCAGTGGGATGTTTTTCCTCTACATGTCTGTGTCACAACTACACATAATTATACATTTAATTGTGTTTAAACTCCCAACAGCAATGCCACTAGGATACTGTGTATTTAAACATTTTAGGAGATTTATTTTAGCCCAGAAATCTTTGCTCTGATTGGTCAGCCAGCAGCTCTGAAGGGACTGACGGACTTCAGGCCAGAAATCTCACACTGGTTGAATCCTCTACTCTCATTTTGTGGAAACACAGAAAGAGATTTATCTCTGAAGACAATAAGCAAATAATCAGTATGCCTGAAAAGTGAAAGGTGTTGTTTTGTCAGATATAATAACTGATTTGTCTGGAGAGAAAGAGAGGAAGACAAAACATCCAAAGAAAAGAGAGAATCCACGTTTAGCAGCTCTTCCTCAGCCCAGTCAGGGGAAGTTTGATGGATATTTAATATAATAATTCATACAAACTAAATTCTGACCACCTTGTCCAGCTTTGCATTGCTTTGCAATTGCTCTTTGCTCACTGTTGTCTAAAACTGTTGATGTATGAGCAACACAAGTGATGGTTTTCTGATGAATCCCTTAAATCTGTTTTCAGGCTGGATAAAAATCCTGCAGCAGTGCAGAAACACGACGTGGATGATCTGACTGGGTGGCTCTCCTGATCATGATCAAATGTAAAAATCAGCTCTGAACATAAAACAAACCTGCAGAGCAAAGTTATGGTGTTTTATTGTCATGATGGTGAAGTTACATGTTTAAGACCAGACAACATCTGATTTACTACTTTACCCATTTCCAACAGGGAGAGAGAGCACTGACCAGTGGAAAACTTTCAGAAATGTATTTTATCTTAAAATGCAGGATGGTTTCATAAAACAACATTAAGGATGAACTGGTGGCTGTTTATTTTTGAACTTTGGGATATGTTAGTGAATCTGTATGAATCTAAAATATTTATATTTACATGAAATAACTTCAGACTGTGACCAGGGAATGTGTTTATGCTTTGTGCCAAAATTATGATCTATTGAGAACTAATATCCCAAATGATCCACAAAACGAATCAGACTTCTGCTCTCCTGACTTTAACTTTAGAAATACAGTCAGATGCTCTTCCTAGCCGGTCCGGTACTCAACAGAAATGTCCCGTTGATGGTGCTAGTGCAGATTTAGAGCAGCAACGTTTAGTTCTGTAGATTTAGCTGAATTAAGGCCTAATGAGAGTTAAACTTATAGAGAGTTAAAGATTCTTCCTGTCATCATTTACTAACATGCATTCATTGGGCATGAGGTGAAACGTTGGTAAACTTTACTTGATTGTAAAACATTAATAGCCGGTTTGTGTTGTGTGACACGTCTGCAGTGAGAAATGTTTCTGTGTTAATAATTTGAAGGAAACAAAATGCACATCACCGTCACTGACAGAATCAAAGCCAGTTAGAAATGATTGTGTACTTTAGTCACTGATGGATGAGCTGCTGAAATGAAATGTTGCAGTTCTCAGCAAAACGTTTCGATTCCCTTTGATTCTGTCACTTGAATGTTAAAATGTAAACTTTATCAATTGTAATGTAAATAGAGGCCTTAACACACATGATACACATTTTGTCAGGGCTAAAGACAAAGAATTGTCATGTTATCGTTTCCAAACATCAGAAAACAAGAAAAATAAAATAAAATGGAATCACCATTTCAGAAGAATAGAAACTATGGAGGTAATTATTTTTATGTTTCCAACAACTTTTCCAGGCTGATACTTCACTTTAGTATTATTATTATTATTATTATTATTATTATTATTATTATTATTAGTTTGTTGAGACATTTTGCGACCGTGTTGCTGGCCTGTTGAAAATCAGTGGACTGTCATCATCTATCATCAACGTTTCTGCTTGCTGCTGTTTTTTGGTTGCAATTCTGCAAAAGACAGCAGTTAAAAACCACGAGACACTAAATATCTCATGTTGAATATTTTAATTTTGTGTCAAACTGGCCTCAGCCTTTTACCATGCGATGCTAGCATTTTTTAGCATTTTTAGCATGCTAGCATTTTTAGTTGCAGCTGATTTTCTGTCCAAATTATTCCAACCAACAGGTTGCAGAATTTCAATAATTTGTAACTGTTACTAAGTTTTGATAAATTAAAATGTTTTGTATTTTAGTAATGATAAACAACTATAATTGGTTAAATCCTTTTTAAGGATAGTTTGATGTATTGGCAGTTACATTGTTGTGATGTACAGAAATAATACACAATATAAAAATTGGAACATTTAGTTTTAAATCATGATAGAGAAAAGATTCAGACTGAATTGTTTAGGGAAACTTTTGATGGAAATGTGTGTTTTTTGCAGAAAATGCACCTAAGACGTGAACTGGCTTTAAAGTTTAACAGACATTGCTCATGAAAATATCTTTCTCATCAAGCAACAAGAAATTTGAGTATGTTTTTTTATGTTTAGAGTGGCAGTGTGTCATTTTGAAAGAACATTTCAGTGAAGGAGTGGGAGGATAAGAGGGTTGGTACAACACCAAACACTGGCTGGTGGAAGATTTCCTCCGCTCTGCTGCTGTGCAGACGCAGCGGTTATTAAACTACAGCCCCATCTTCTCTAAGCAATACTCATAAAAACGTTCCCCCTCATGCCATCTGGAGCATCCTCCCCTCTGATGTGTCCCACATAAGCACGAGCGAAAACACTTTCAGGCTGTCTTACTCTACTGAGAATCAAAATCATCTTTCATCTATTTTCGTCACATTTTGCCAACGTCTTTCTGACTCAGCCCCTCAAAAACACCCAAATGTTCCAAACTGCTCTTACGGTACGAAGCCATAATATTTCCATTCACGGCCTTAAATTTTCATGTCAGAATTATTTACACTTCCAAACGTTTCTGCCTTCCACACCATGTACACAACTGGAAGGAGATGTTTTGGTTTTTGGGAGGGTTTTACGGTTTTACAGGCCTTCTCGCTGTCGTGTGTGAGCAACTGTGAAAGCAAAGCTGGTTATAAATCCTCCGTCTAGAGAGCGTTTACCCAGGGATAGTTTGCCAAGTAAGTGTCTGTTTTAAGCCTCACCTTCACTGGTTTCAACTGTCTGCAGTTTCTAATGTTAAATATCTTCACTGGATTCAGTTTCCATTTGAAAATCCTGTTTCCTTTTTTCAGCTTCACTTGATCAACATCAACAAATGTTTGCATAAACCAGGCGTTAGCGCAGCTCTAAGCAGCAGAAGCATGTGTGCATTGCTTTTATTTATTGCTCATGTTTTGGCACCTGGAGGACTGAATTTGTTATCAGGGCAGAAAAATGATGATGTAACTTTAGTTTTATTCACTGCATTTAGATTCTGGCTATATTTGCAGGTTATCTGACAAACTGTTCTGTTGTTGAGTAAATGCACAATTTGGTGTACTGGTCTTCTATTCCAGCTGTCAATAAAATAGTTTAACTCCGATCCTGTCTGCTGTATACTGTGTTGAATTTGTGACAATTATTTAATGTAATATCAGAGTTGGATGTTCTAAATCTAAACAATTAGCAAATATATTTATAAATACTTTTACTTAAGTAATTATATTATGAAGTATTTCTACTCTTACTTGAATAAAATTTCAGGATTTTTTACCCTCTGAATGAAAAATAAATATATTTTAACCAAAAAAATCATCAACACAGACAAACACTTGCAGTTTTTGTTAAAGTTTTTTTATTGAAAAAAACTGATTTGGAAACATTTCTTGGCCTGATTTTGTTTTTGAATTATAATCATTTTCATCCTCAAAATGCCAACATTTCCTCTTATCTTTACATTTCGGTTCTTCTGATAATAATTTGATCTGTTAGTACGTGAATAGACTTTCTTAGAGATTCTTTACTTTTGAGTAATTTCTTGAGCAGCTACTTTTATTTTTTCTTGAGTAAAAATATGTTGAAGTAGTTCTAACATGAATAAAATCTCTGGGTACACGGTATATAATGCATCAGGAAGCTTTTTTTTTTTTTTTACAGTAACTATTTTCAGAAATTAAATTCTGACCTGTCAAAACTTGAAGATGCCACTGGATCTGTTTTCCACTCATTCCATCAGAGCGGCTCCCTCCCTCCGTCTGCCTTTGTGGCAGATGTTTGGACTCCCTGGTGGCCAAACCAATCAGCTTGTATTAACGTCTCTCTCTTATCACACACACACACACACGAAGCAGTAGCGTGACAGGAAGCCAGGTCGCTCTATATCGTCCACAGGACTGGAATGAACATGCGCAGCCTGACAGAGGACGCGCTCACACCGTAAGTTCAAGTGCAAGCGTGACTTGCATGCACAAAAGACAGAAAGATAAATTCACTCAGAGGAATTGGACTAAGCAACAGGAGGCCCTCTAATGGAGCAAAGGCAAATTGAAACATAAATCATTTCCTCCACAGGAGAAATTACATTTTCAAACAACACTGCATACCCGTATGTGTCTGCATGTAGGAAGGAGCTGAGCTCACACTGAGACGCTCTGCTTTACATAAAGCAAAGGGAAATTTGAAAGCTTTTAATGTATTTCTCTGGTGACTACTTACCTTTGGTTTTCTAGTATTCAGATGGATTTAATTCCTTCAGTGGTAAATAAAGTTTCTTTTTAATGGATTTTGGTGAAAAAAATCTGTAAATAAATCAGCTGTGATGTATTTGTGACAATAACTTTCATTGCAAATAAACATAGAAGGTCAAATAAAGTCTTTGATTGGAGTGAGGTCCATCCGGATCTGGACGGTCCATTTTAACTTCAGAGGGTTTCCTGCAGGATCAAACAGAACTTAAAGGTAAACTTCTAGAAAACTCCCTAAAGAACATCCTGCAGTTTTTAAAGGCAACGACACATTCTTCCATTTGAACTGCAAAATAAGAAATAATTAACTCAGCTGGAGTGTCATATTGGTATCTAAATAATATTTTTGGGTAAAATTAATGTATAAAATATTTATGTTTTTATGTATTTTGTTTTGCACAATAAGCCACCAATGATTCTGGTCACAATACCAGCAAGAATTTAAAACCTCTGGTTGAGGTTTGGTGTCTGGCTGAAGTGAAGGAGGTGAAATATCACAACGTCGTGTTCATGATGCAGTAATGTGGACACACTGGTCTGTAGTGGTAAAGAAAGAACTGAACCAAAAAGTGAAAGTTACCATTTCTTGATCAATCAGAATTTATTTACTACCATGAAACACGTTGATCGAATCAAACACAACATGTGACCTTTCACAATAAATATACATCTTTTTAAAGTTCCTTCTGTAAAAAGATTTCCACACGTTCAATTTGAAAGAAGAAAATTGTTCACACATTTAAAACATTTCAATTTAAACACGTTTTACTGCTGTTAAAGTTTTACTGCTGTTCTCAGAGTGGATGTACTAAATCTAAACATTTAGCAAATAAATTTAGATTTACAACTATTTTAAATCACGTGTCAAAAATATTTAAGATTCCTTTTTCTGTTTGGTGAATATCTGGTTGCCGTTTAGATCCAGCATGCAGATCCAGAGATCCAGAGATTGATTCAGTGCTGTAAACACACAAAACATAAAATATTTATTTCTAAAACAATTTTAACACAATAGTTTAAGTTAGACTCCACAACCTACATTAATCAGTTTTTCTTAAATATATTCACAAAATATGAAATGTTCATCTAATCCTATTAAAATACACTAAACATTCACTTAGTTCTCATTTTAATGTGTTTTTCATAACTTTTCTGCACATTCTGCTTAAGATCTGCTGCCAAGATTCCCAAATTCAAAAGACTGTTGGATTTATCTGGATTTATTTCTGCTATAAGTTCTTATACTGTGTTTTTTGTTTGATAACACATTCAGTTTCTTGTTTTGGTTCAGACAAAAAGTGTTTAAACATCAGAAAAAGATGTTCACTACTTACTCCTTTCCTAACAGGAAAGTGGTGGTAAACTAATTAATTTGTTCTTGGTCATGGATGCATGTTTCTCTCTGTCCCACTGATTGCTTGTTCTCTTGTTTTTAAAACCTGTTTGAAATAAATAAATTAAGTAAAAACACTGACTTGATATGTTTTCTTTACAGATCATTTGCCATGAAGTCACAGCATAACTGGCACATTGTTGGACGTCCAAGTCCTCTAGCATGTAGCTTGGTTAGCAAAGCACACATAGTTAGCATGCTAAAGATAGCTACCCTTCATCTCAGCATTTATATGGAAGCTAATGAGGCACAGGGAAGTGTGTGTGTGTGTGTGTTTCAAGCTAAAGAAACTCGTCTGTATTTTGTTCAGTCTTCTACATTTGTTTGCTATGTTTGAACTCTATTAATGCATTATTTATGTTTCATAAAAGAGCCGAATAATGAGCTTTCCTGTCCTCAGTCCCTCAGTGTGATAATAACATCGTCATCCTGTCCTTTCCACAGCATTTCCCCCTCAAAGTCCAGCATCTTGTGCTTGCGGCAGCGCAGAAGAATCCCCACCACTTTGTCTGAAATCTTCACGTAGCGGTCGAAGAGTCTTCCAAAGGTGATGATAGTCCGACCCTCCTTGTCTTTGAAGCCCATGTCCTTGATGATCCAGACCATTTCCTCCATCTCTCTGTGGATGTGTTTGTGGGCCCGGTCTCCTCTCTCTGCGGTTTTGGAGCCGTCTTTGGGCCGACCGTAGCCAGAATCCCCTTTGCGGAGACGCTGCGACATCGCAAAGTGGTAGTCAAACTCCTCGCTGAACGGGTTGAGCTTCTGGCCCTCCATGTGCTCCTCGGACCACTGCTGCCAGCGGCTTTTGATGTCACCCATGGAGGCAATCTTAATCTGCAGGTAAGAGTAGAGTTAAAACTAACAATAAATAAAAGAGAATTCAAAGTAAAGCTTATTTATAAAGACAGTCATGAAGCTTATAAATCAAAATTAGACTTTTCTCTCACTGCGTTTCTGCTACAAATGTGCACAAAATTGTGTCAATATTCCACTAATGTAAAAAATAAAATAATTGTGGTGTTTCAATTAAATAAGAAACAAAAAATTCCCACATAAATAAGTTTGTTCACTAGATAGGTCATTAAAAACATGATCCTCCAGCTACTTCCTGGTTTTCACCAGCAGTAACGTCTGTCATGTGACTGATCTGAAAATTTACTTCCAGTCCAGTTCCATTGGAAATGAAACAATTTCTACACATCCAACAAAACACCCCATTCTAGCACCAAAACATTTCTCAAAATGTTGAGATAAATTATTTTTTTTTGAAGTCGGAGTGTTTCCATTAAGAAAATGGATTTTTGAAATGTCATTTTGCTCAATTATTATTGGAAATGCAGCTTCTGTCTCTGGTCAGTTTTGGTTTTAACCCCAAAGCTGATCATTTTTTCCTCCCTTAAAAGTATGAAAAGCTTTGGCATCAGCCATTTTCCATCAACATCTGATGTTGTTGGAAATAATTTGAGATTATTGACCTTTAGTCTTGAAATAAACTCCAGTTCACGTCTTGAAATAGATATCCAGCTTGACATTTGCTTTGACCGTTCACTTGCATACTGTGACGTTTTTGGAAGATGTTTTCTGAGTGAACCAAAAATACATTTTACAATCTTTGGAAAATCTCTGGTTCTGTAAAGTTGTTCTGCAGGTGATCCTGCTGATTTTTGCGACATAATAAACACAATATACATTACAAAAAGTAGAGCATGCACTCATCCACATTTAAACCTTAGATTAAGTATTTTCAATGACATATTAGGAGAATTTTCAGCATTCAGACATCCTCTAAGTCTTCTCCTTCCTCATCTTTCGGTGTTTCTCTCAGCTTGCCTGGCCTTCTGATCGCTGCCATTAGAGACCTTTGGTACTTGCATTGTAAAAAGTGAAGCCATGCCTTTGCTACACAGTTTCCCTCAAACAACATGGACTTTTTAAGAGAACGATTAAACGTCTCTATAAATTATACGGTTTGCAGCAGCTGCAGTTCTTTTTTATTAGAACTAATTTATGAACGTTAATATTGAGTTATCAGCCTTATTGCATGTTCATCTTTTATATATAAAATGAAAAGGTTTAAAATAACATTTAATGTCAGTGGGATCAGTTGGGTTGTGATCCTGTAAATAAACATTGATCCTGTAAAACTTTATTTATTTATTGTTTCAGTGTGTGTCTGTGTGAAGAAACCTAACATGACTGATCAATGACTCTAATTAATTGCTTTTAATTTCCGGTCACATGACCCCCCCCCAGGATGTCTCAATGCGATACATTGTTTTAGGTGAACTCCTTCTGACCTCTATGAGTTTGAATTAGCCAATAGAAGCAGAGAAATTAAACAGTTAATCATGTTTATTTTAAAAAACTTCAGAATTTCACTGCTTTTGTCAAGATCGTGTAAGTTATTATTACATTGATGAAAACTCAACATTATGTGTGGCTGGTTAGCTCAGCTGGTCAGAGTAGGGTACTTATAATGCCATGGTCATGGGTTCAATTCCACCAATGGCACACAAAATTATAACGTTTTCAGGAAATAAATTCTTCATAATAGAGGTCGCCTGTATATTAAAATATTATGTACATTGATTTTGAGAAACAATAGAATATGAGTTCTTTATTCAAATCTTCATTGTAGTAAGATCATGTACGTTTTTCTTATATTGACAAAGACGCAAGATTATGTGTGGCTGGTTAGCTCAGTTGGTCGGAGCGTGGTCCTCGTAAATCCAAGGTCATGGGTTCGATCCCCACATTGGCCAATAGAAACATAAAGTATTTCATAAAATCAACTCTTCAAAATAGCAGGAGACTTTAAACTATAATTCTGGTAGATTTTGAAAAACTTTAGAATTTCATTGCTTTTGTCAAGATCATGTAAGTTATTCTAACATTGATGAAAACTGACATTCTGTGTGGCTGGTTAGCTCAGTTGGTCGGAGCGTGGTGCTCATAAAGCCAAGGTCATGGGTTCAATCCCTAGATTTACCAATGGCCAAGAATTATAACATTTTCAGGAAATAAATTCTTCATAATAGAGGTTGCCTGTATATTTAACCATTATGCACATTGATTTAGAAAATCAATAGAATATGAGCTCTTTATTCAAATCTTCATTGTGGTAAGATCATGTAAGTTTTCTTAAATCCATAGAAACTCAACATTATGAGTTACCATGTATTTAGGAAAACTCTGTCCAGCTGAGGTTAGCTCAGCTGGACAAGGTGTCACACTAATAACTCTAAGGTTGGTGGTTCAATCCCCATACTGGTCAATGGAAATCTAAAGTCTTTCAGACAAACAATACTTCAAAAATAAAAAGGTTGTAAAATAAAATCAACACTTCAAAATCAAAAAAAGGTGTAAAATAAAATCAACACTTCAAAATCAGAAAAGGTGTAAAATAAAATCAACACTTCAAAATCAAAAAATGGTATAAAATCAATACTTGAAAATAAAAAAGGGTGCAAATAAAAATCAACTCTTCAAAATAAAAATGGCTGGAAAATAAAATCAACACTTTAAAATAAAATATTGCTGGAAAATACACATTTAAGCATGTTGATTTTGAAAAACATAACAGCATTTCTTCAAATCTTCATTGTACTAAGATCATATACGTTTTTCTTATATTGACGAAGACGCAAGATTATGTGTGGCTGGTTAGCTCAGCTGGTCGGAGCGTGGTGCTCGTAAACCCAAGGTCATGGGTTCAATCCCCCCACTGGCCAACAACAAATATAAAGTCTTAATAAAATCAACTCTTCAAAATAGCAGGAGGTTGTATATTTAACCATTATGCACATTGATTTTGAAAACCATTACAATATGAGCTCTTTACTCAAATCTTAATTGTGGTAAGATCGTTTAAGTGTTTCTTATAACGATGAAAACTCAACATTATGTGTGGCTGGTTAGCTCAACTGGTCAGAGCCTCTTGCTAAAAATGCCAAGGTCATGGGTTCAATCCCCACACTGGCCAACTGAAATATAAAGTCTTAATTTAAACAACTCTTCAAAATAGCTGGAGGCTTAAACCATTATGAGAGTCTTCCTGATGGGTGAGGCCTGTCCTGTTTCAGTGTATCAGATTGACATTCTGTTTAAAACCAGAGGTAATGACAACATCCAAATCTATTTAAATATACTATATTGTATATTATTATTGATTATTTAACACTTATTGTTCTTTTCATACTTTAATTGTATTACTCTTAAAACTGTCTCTGTTTCTATTGGTTGAATTGAAATTACCGGGAATATAGTGTCACATGTGTTAAGCACGCTGAGGTCATGAGACATCCTGGGGTGTGTGTGTGTGGGGGGGGGGTTCATGTGACCGGAAATTAGAAGCAATTAATTCGGGTCATTAATCACTCATCAATCATCCCCAGATTAAATTTTGACAGAAGGTTTTTTAGTGTTTTTTACTCCCCTGTCCTCCAGTGATCCCTCTGCTCTGTTTTCCTCTGGCTGTTGCTCCTGAAGGTCATCAGGTTGGAAAACATGTTGCAGAATATGACTATATTTATTGACATATATTCCATTGCACAGGAGACGCGGCGTGTGTGTGTGTGTGTGTGCGTGTGTGTGTGTGTGTGTGTGTGTGTGTTTTTACAACCCGGACGTTCTCACTGGTGATTTCTTTGATATGTCAAGGGGCCCCATGAGTTCCTCAGCCTTTTAAGGCAGACATGTTAGTGTTAGAGTTATGCAACTGTTGTTCTGTTTGCCGCCGTGAAGGAGTTGGATTTCTTCTGGTCACTTTAAAGTCTGTGTTCATTCTGTGAGCCACATGACATAATAAGGGTTTAATTTTTTTCTGCATCTGATTCAGCCATAAGACACATTTACTGTTTGAGAAACTTTTCTGGAAAAAAAAGTTTATCGTTGAATAAGAATCTAATGAAATAAAACTTTCTTATGCTCCTCAATATAGAAATAGGATGTTAAACGTCCATCCAAAGTGAAACAGGATTGAACCTGCAATCAGTGGAATATTTTCTTTAAATGATAAACTGTTGAACAATCAACTTGAAAACCATTTTCAATAAAAGATTATCAGCATTTCTCAAGCAGATCTGATGTAATTTATAGAAAGGGAAATAATGATAAATGTATTTATATTTTGGACTGGAAGTAATAATAAACAAATGAAAAAATATTATTTTCCTCCCCATTATTCATCTGTTCTAATGGAGACGCCGCAGCAGCTAAACAGTAATCAGATCTCATTTGTTCAGGTCCTCGCTGAAAAAGGTTCAATGGAGGTGCAGATATGAGTATTATTATACTTAGAATGCAAAAGTTCATAATCTTACATGGTTTGTTCACATGAAAGAAATCTGTAATCCACACTAAACTTCCAGAGTTTGGATAAACTATCAGACTATTCAATAAAATAAGCAAATAACTCAAGTTCACTGATATTTTTATAATTCTTAACCATGTTTTTATGTTCTATTATTTGTAGATATTTTATGTTCTATTCGTTCATTTTAAAAACAGTTGCAGTTTCTTTGGTCTGTGCTTTAAGCTCTTTACCTTTGGTCTGTTGGCTCGTGTTTTAACTAGGCCATGACTTTGTTCGGCCTTGGAGTCGCTGTTGTCGCTGAGTCCTCCGTCCTCTCCGAGTCCGCTGTCCTCTGTGTCCACGCTGCTGCTTCTGGAGCTCAGTTTCTTCTCCTGGAGCATCATCTTCTTATCCTGGATGATCCCACCTTGTCCTGCTGCTTCCGCGCTCTGCAGCGCCCTCATCTGACGGCGCCGTGTTGGCGACTCATTGCCCAGAAATGGCCTGCTCTCTTCGGGAACGGACTCCATTTTGTCACGGATTTCGTTCATTACGTTGTTGCTGCTGCATTCGCTGCGTTTTAGCTGGACAGTTTTGGTCACAGAGCAGGTCCGGATTTTGTTTTCTTTGCTATCGCCGGGATCTGCTTTGATTACTCTTGGAGTAACGCTGAGTTTTACCACGTGGCTTTGGTCTTTTTTGCTTTCCTCCTCTACAGATGAAGGCATCCAGCCGGTTGGGATAGAATCTTGTTTGCCTGCATGTTCGCTGGCCCATCCTTGCCAACTCTTGGCCAAGTTCGCCACCATTACAGCGCATCTGATTTTGCGTACAGCCCGTTTAAACGGCTGTGGTTCCTGTGGTGAAACGGTGGCGGTGTCTCCTCTACTCATTCTGACACAATGATTTCCAAATATATATATTTTTTATTAGATAAAGTCTTGTAATTGCTGTTGCTGTTTCTTCCAGTGATTATATATAGGCTACAGATATATAAAAAAGAAAACAATTTCCTACAAGATGTTAGCGCAATACGACTGGCTTGAAGTGCTATCAAAATTTTAAAATTGAAGTTTGCAAAAGGTTTACTCCTGCTGAAAAAGCTTGTTAAACAAGAACATGAGTCAAAAAGAACAACTCAAGAAAAGTTTTTCGATGTCAAAGTTTGAACAAAACTTTGCTGACGCTCTTTCCGGCTCCTCAGCCTTTAAAAGCCTCGATGGATCTCTACAGAAACATCCAGATTCTTCCGGATCATCCGGCGGGTCAGCGGGTGAGCTGCTGGTGTGAAGGGTGCACAGGCTTTGCTTTTAATCTCCTGCTGAAGCCCCCCTGGCACCACTGGCGCCTTTAAATAGGAAACGGTCGTAAAGGAAGTGATGCGGCGCAGCGTCCATGTGAGACATAAAAGTCCGGTGTCAACATTCTTGTTGCTGACAGACACACATACACACAGTTACTGAGGAGTGGAATTTCTCCCACTGGAGTTCAGGGAACAGGTGTCCAGTGTTTTTGGTAACTCCCTGATTTCTGTCCTTATGCATCAATAGGATGAATCACAAACAGGTCTGTCCTGTGAGTTACAGAACCCGCCTTCAGCTTCACTCTGATTATTTAGGGACATGATCTCACACAAAGACATGATGCACGTTTAGTTGAACTAGATGTGCTGTGTGAATTCCTAACATGTTGGTCACATACATAGAAAGCAGGATGAATGTTTCTCTACATGTCTGTGCATGTACAGCAGAGGCTATTTCAGTCTGTGTATATTCATCATTAGTCAGCCATATTGTTATGACAATCTGCCTATGACAGGACAGGACTAAACCAATCATATGGTGCCACTGAGTGTCTAGTACAAGTAAAGATTTTATTGACTTATCATTTGCTGGCTGGACTTTCCAAATATTAAATTTGCTCAAAAGGTAAACAGTCAATTTGAAGACCAAACTGAAATACAGTATTTTAAAAAACACAGTTGCATCCTGAAAGCATCAAGTTTAACTTTTCTAGAAGAAGGAAAAGAAAGAAAAAGGAGGTTGTCTAATGTTGGATAGACTGTAATAAAAATGGTTTCCTCCTTGTATTGAGATGTTGATCTGGAGACTTAAATCTCTCAGTAAAGAAAATTTGATCATTTTGTGATAATATTTGATCAATTTCTTTTTTGGTTTGCAAAACATTTCCTCTGGTCAGAAGTCAGAAGTATTTCCTGTGAATGTTTTTCATTCCTGATCATGAGGACACATCACTGATTGACAGGTTTTTACTGATCTGTAATTATTTGAATTAAATGTGTTAAAGCAGGGAAACATGTAAACATATGCAGGGCGACTTGAGCAGTGCTGACGGGAAACTTTGTTTTTCAGCAAAAAATATGATCATAAACATGGAAACAATTCGGAAATGCAAAGAAATGAACATGAATTTTTCAGAATGTTTCCAGTAATTTACACTAACAGAGTTTGATTGTTATCATTTGGCTCATTACTGTGACTTTTTATGATTAAGATAAAAAAATTATAACTCTGGATTGTAATAATAAATTGTAATACTCTGTAAAAAAGATAACCTTTTTATTCAGTGATGAACATGGTGTATCCACAGATTAGAGTTTAAAACAATTTAATGAGATTAAATGAGATAACCGAATAGGCTAATAGATATTTACAGTCCATAAAAAGGCCATTAACTGCTTATCGCTCAGCAGAATCACATTATGAACCTGGTAATTTGATAAGACAAAAACAGAAATCAACCAGCGCATGAGAATTATTCCTTTTTTCAGATTTGACTTCCCTAAAACATTTTTCAATGAAATATGAAGCTGAGTTTGTCTTCTGAGAGTCTAGAGACAAAAATACCCGAGTGAGGGGCCACGTTGTTGTCATATCAGGTCTTTGACATACGTGTGTGTGTGTGTGTGTGTGTGTGTACTGTATGCCGGCGTTGGGTTTCCAGCCTCACACCAGCTGCTGCTTCACGTGCACACTGCTGCTGCTGCTGCAGCTGCTGTTGCTGCAGCTGCTGTTGCTGCTGCTGTTGCTGCTGCTGTTGCTGCTGCTGCTGCTGTTGCTGCTGCTGTTGCTGCTGCTGTTGCTGCTGCTGCTGCTGCTGTTGCTGCTGCTGCTGCTGCCGCTGCTGTTGCTGCTGCTGCGGCAGCTGCTGTTGTTGCTGCAGCTGCTGTTGTTGCTGCTGCTGCTGCTGCTGTTGCTGCTGCTGTTGCTGCTGCTGTTGCTGCTGCTGTTGCTGCTGCTGTTGCTGCTGCTGTTGCTGCTGCTGTTGCTGCTGCTGTTGCTGCAGCTGCTGTTGTTGCTGCAGCTGCTGTTGTTGCTGCTGCTGCTGCTGTTGCTGCTGCTGTTGCTGCTGCTGCTGCTGTTGCTGGATGCTGCTGCTGCTGTTGCTGCTGCTGCTGCTGTTGCTGCTGCTGTTGCTGCTGCTGTTGCTGCTGTTGCTGCTGCTGCTGCTGTTGCTGCTGCTGCTGCTGCTGCTGCTGCTGCTGCTGCTGCTGCTGCTGCAGGTTTCAACAGGAATAGATATGGCTTGCATTAGGAAGCAATGAGAAAGGTGTGAGAACACAGTCTAATGATTTGAGTATTTCTTCTTGAGATAATCAAAGATTTTTATGTATGCGGATTGTGTTTGACTGAATAATAATAATCCAACACACTTGGATGAAAAAACTTTGTGTTATTTTGATAAAGTTTGTTAGCAAGGGAAGAAACAGAGGTGAGAGTAGCTAGATGTTAATTTTGCTAGCTTAATTTTAACGTGTTGTAAAAACATAAACAAATATGACTGCAAAGTAAAGTTTGCATAGAATTTTTTACAAACTTAAACAAAACCAGAATCAAAGCCAAGTTTATGTTGCCAATTAATGTTAACATAAGTTATACACATCAATTTGTATTTTAGCTTTTCCTTGAATATATTTCTACAAATAACATTAGTTTTTTCCCATCTTTGCCTTTTTAAACTTAGTTTAGACAATTTTCTCTTAGTCTTGTGTATCTGAGTGTAAAAAGCTTTGGGTCAGGTGGGACATAACCTGGTCTCCAGAGAAATGGTGACTTATCTCACACTGACGTCTCTCAGAAAGTTTAGGAGTTCCAGTCAATTTTGAATTTTTTCCTCTATCAAAACAAACTTTCATGTCAGAGTTCAACAACCACGGTGAGGCCATTTTGAATAAGCAACATTTAATCTACCTGTCCCACTGCTTTATTAAAGATCATATCAAGAAAAGCTGGATATTGTTGTCCCTACTCTATTAACGAAAAACAAGAAGAGAAAAGGAAACTGCGATTGTTTTTCATGACCTGTGGTTCTGCTAATCTCACACTGCCAGGCCTCTGTGTGGACACTGATAATGATAAGCTGCTGGTTTACTGAAAGGGAAAACACTCCATAAAAATTATGGCAGAGGCAAAATGTACTTTAAAAGGATCATTACTCAAATAGAGTTTTCAGAGAAATTCATATTTGAAGCTAAGAGCAAAGCCAGAATTTATGATCCAGACTCACACAATTAATCTCTCAGCTTCTCCCTGCAGAAAGTGACTTTTTTTAAAATTAACTTGTGACTGAATATATTTTACGACCACATGGCAGTACATTAAATGATGTTTATTATAGCTATATATCACATCCCAAAACTATAGAATGAAACAGAATATAAAATAATCCTGCATAGTTTTGTCAAATTTCTGTACAGAATGTGAAAAAAACTTCATTTTGTCTCCTTTGTGATCCAGTCCAGAGCTTTCAACTTAATATTGCCTCTCAAATCTATTCATATCCTGTCAACCTGCTGAGTTTTTGTCATTCTGACACTAGAAATTTGTAAATATAAAAAATAAAATCAGAGAAACTGATCATTTTTAATGGTTTCTTATTTTTTTCCTGCGTTAGTGGGGATTATTGGTGTTGAGCAATATTTAAAATATGCATTGTTGTTGCTTCTTTGCTTGAACCATGTTTCTGATAGTGAGGGAAATAAAATAAATCACAATAAATGCATTGTCTCTGCACTTATATAACACTCCATCAACTTAATTTATCCCCAGACTGGATAAAGGAGGAAGAAATTAGCAGCTTGAACAATATTTACATTTTGCAACTGCCACTCGGATCCGAGTGTGTTTTCATGCTGCTCGTTCATCTCTTGGTTAATAAGTGTCTAATTGGAGGATGTCTTTTTCAGTATCTGCTGACGCCATCGCTGCAGGAAGGCCAGCCAGAAATGAGAACTCATTGCTGGTTGGTTCTTCTGGCTGAGCTGAGCGCCAGGCCTGGCAGAGTGAGACACACACTGCGACAGCAACGCTGCTGACACACTTACACACATTCTGTGTGTAAACTTTACCCAGCTTTCCAAAGATATTGCCCACTCCTTCACATCCAAATCCCAGTAAGAAAGGGGATAAAGTGGGATTTTTAGGAAGTACACTGTACATACATTACATGGACATCCCGTCCAAGCTTCGCAGCAATGAGACAGATTGGAGTCAGTGTGAGCGTGGTGAGACCAATGTTTTCTGGCAGTCGGTGATAAAGATGACATCACTGCACAGCCGTGGCGATGAACAATGTGTTCTGATCCGACTCCGCTGAAAAGAACAACCGGCCCTCACTCTTCCTCCAGTCCGGTTCGCAGCCTAACAGACATTCAGAGTGGCGTTTTATTTCAGTCCAGGGAAGATGTGGCACACCAAGAAAACTGGTTCATTACACAGTAAATGATAAATACTCAGCAGCTCAGCTGAGGAGAGTTTCATGTTTCTCCAGGTTCTCCAGTTTCCTCCTACAGGCAAAGAATCTGACTGATAGGTTGAAAGTCTCTTCAAATTGTTGTCAGGTGTGAGTATTTATTCATTTCAGAACTTCAGAGCTCAATAAATTGATTAATTAATCTGAAAATAATTATTCAGTGTATTTGCTCGTGAATATTGTAATAGTTTCAAATGAATCACAAATTCCTATTTAAGAATAAGTCTAGCCAAAAAGCTCCTTTTGGTTTTGAACAAACATGTTGGGAGGCTTTCTGAACAAATGTCTGCACTTTGGGACGTGTTTTAGAAATCTTGTGTATTTCGCTGAAGCTTTATTTAATTATGAATTTTTGTTTATTCATGTCCTCAGATGCAGCTCGCTCTGCTCTTCAGCACTTAGGTTTTTCATTTTTTACACACAGCGTCTGTGTCTTTGAATGTATCTGAGGTCAAGGTCCATTTTCTCCTGCTGAAGAAAGTTTTCTGGTCTAAAAGGTTTACTGTTGAAAGAGAAAACAATCTGTATCTTTATTAAGATGCACATTAGCTAACAGATTATTAAACAGTCTAATGACGGTTATTCCATGACATAAATGTTCCATGCTGAGATAATTTGATCTGCAAAGCCTGGCAGGTTGGTAGTAAAAAGAGAAATGCCCTGATCTCACAGAGTCCCAGTTTGATGCAACATTTAAGTTGATAAAATTAATGGCAGGTTTATGATAAACACCACAGTGGTTGGTCAGTTTTAATTGACCGACTGAATGTTTCTCTGTCCAAAATGAAATGTCCAGACAGCAAATGTTTTTGCAGAAGTGCAGGATGCTGTGAGATGAGGAACAGATTTTATTATTGGTGCCCCTGACAAAGATATGAACAAAAACTAAAACTAGCCGTTGTGTGAACCAGGCATGGTGGCAAGAAACAAGGTTCAGCCTGTCAGTCACAGTTCTGGTTGTAATATTAGTGATTCTTGAACCTAGAAATATTTTATCATTTAGTACTTATTTACTTTCTTGCCAGCAAAAGAAGATGATTGAAATATTTTGTATCAGTATTGTGGGAGGCGTCAGACTTTGATCCAGATCATCTAAAACGATAACATTCATCCACTCACCTAAATGAAATCATGACTGACGTCCGACCTGCTCTGAAAGACGCCTGCATGGTGTTTGAAGTGTAAAAGTTTTGTTTCACTGCAGCTTACAGATAAATCCTGATCTGTTTTTGATTAAATGTGATAAACACACAGCCCTGATTTTAAATGAGCTCTATTAGCCAGTAGACATGTAACTTTTTCAGTAAAACAGTAGAAAGTCCTCCTGGGTTGTTGTCTTGTGATAATTCATACAGAGAGCCGAGTCCTCCAGAAGACTGTCACTGTTTATTATTTTATTTTTAGTTTTTTTCACTTCATCTCCACGGTCACTCTGTGCTTGTTCAGGATAAGAGATTACTCAAAGTTAATAAATCTTTGCAAATGGCTGGGCTTCCCTGGAGAGATTTAAATTCACTAAATGAGTTGAAGATGAAATAATTTATTGAAATCTGAAGATCAGATTCAGTCATTTTGTGTGTGAGTGAATTTTTTTTATCCTGTATGTTTTCTGAAATAATATCTGTTGTGTATTTGGCAGTATATTAATAAACTATGCAGGTAAATTGTGTATTTGGGGAAAATGCTGGATATGAGTCACCTTCCTCTCCTAATTACAGAAGCTACTTTTTCAGGCTTTGAGTAGAAGAAGCTGCAGCAGATTTGGTAGCAAAGCTCTTAATTCTCGCCTGGTTTTTACCTGCATTAAGTTTTTTGTTTGTTTTCTTAATGATCCTGGAAAGAAACTCTCAGAACTGCTACAGTAAAACACCTGGCCAGTCTTAAGATTAACCACCAGTTAACACCAAACTTTATCACATGAAGCACTGAATATGAAAACAGATGAATATTATAAAATAAGAAAAGTATCTTAATTAACAGACGGTTTGAAGTGACTAAGGAGTCACTTCTGGAACTGTTTTATTTCAACCATTAGAAATTATAATCATCAAATGTTTGAACACTGAGTTTTCCTTTGTGGTGATTCTCACAAGTAAATGGAAACATTGTTTTTATTACGTCTGAAATAGAGAATTTGATCTGCTCTGCTTTTAGTCACCCAGCTCCTGTAACAACATGCATCATCACCTCTCAGGTGACAAAACAGCCAAAAAGTAAAAGCAGCTGGTGTTTATTTAGTTTGGCCTGTTTGTGCAGAGGTATGCCTGATGAGTTGTGAATGTAGAACATTTAGAGGCTAATCATTGTTATTTTTACCAGCTGAGGGAACAGCGAAGTGGGGCAGCGTCAGATCAGAGCATGAAGCTCCGTTCTGCAGGAGAGAGCCAGCCGCAGACAAAAATAAACCTGACAGTTCTGCATTCCTCGCTCTGTTCCCTTTCAACTGTGAATATGACACCGCTGAGTCACGCGGGACATGTGTGTGTGCCTGTGTGTGTGTGTGTGTGTGTGCCTGTGTGTGTGTGTCACTCAGAGAACTTGTCTACGCAAAGTTCATAAGTTTTTATGTATAGTGCAGCTCGTTCACTGATGTGTAGATATGAACAGAGAAACATAATAGGATCAGTCATCTTCAGTCTTCTGTCACACACACACACACCCACACACACACACACACACCTACACACACACGCCCACACACACCTACACACACACGCCCACACACACACAAACACACGCACACACACCCACACATGCACATCTCTGTTTTGAAGTGTCAGTGTATAACACACCAGTTTGTTTAATTCCTGATTATGGTGGTTTATTTTCTTACTATTCTGAACAGAGAATAACTGAGAATTTAAGACACATTTAAAAAAGTGGATCACAAAACTGTCACAAAAATTACAATGATTTTGTCCTAATGACTCCTGAGTTGACAAAGATTTAAATGTTTATGAACACATTAAAAATGATGCCAGTGCTTCATGCTTTTCATTTCTCTTAAATTTTGTGGATTCAATAAATTGGCTGAATGCATTTTTGCATATTTTCTAAACCTAAGTGACTTTTCCTTTTTTTGAAAAACACTGAGTCTGACAAAGTACTTTTAACATAACAGTTAAACTCCCTATCTCATTCTCCTCCAATTTATTTTTTCCTTTCAACATTTTCCTTCTAGCAGCCATTGGAAAATGAGTACATCGTTCATGTCTCTGGATAATCGTTGCCTTTCCTTTTCTTTACACTCCACATTGCAGATTTTCTGCACTGCTTGCACACAAGAGAACCTCCATGATGGAGCAAATAAATCCGCAACGCCTCAACAAAACATCCAGGAACAAATCGGAACAAATTACACATTTTGTTTCTTTAGCCTCCTTTCTTTTCCATTTCCATTTCAATCCTCCTCATTGTTAAATGCAAAATAATCAATGATGATGTATAAAGATTTTACATTTACAAGAAAATCTGGCACACACACACACACACACACACACACACACACACACACACACACACCTTGGATAAACGACACCTTTTGGATCACAGAGGCAGTGTAAAGTGAAATTAGAATCTTTCCATTAAGTTTCTGGATTATTAGCTTTTACTTATTAAACAAAAATAACAATTTATACCCACTAAAAAGTGCACATTAAATACATAATTAATACAGAAACATATGTACCAAACCTCAGTTCTGTTCTTTCTTTTCGATGTTTTCACATCTTCTTGTGAATTCATGGCCCAAAACCCATTATTGACTTTCTGTGACTCACAATTGACCATAGTCACGAGTGTGTGTGTGTGTGTGTGTGTGTGTGTGTGTGTGTGTGTGTGTGTGTGTGTTGGTTCTGACAATCACACACTGACCACTGGGGAAGGCTCCATGCTCCCTGCACAGCCTGAAAGGGGATTAGGAAGACATAGAAAATGGTTGGATGGATCTTTGTTGTCGTTTTATTTTGGACAGAAAAACTTTTGAAGTGAATCCATTTCCTGAAAAATTACCTTTCTTTCTGTTTCTGCTTGCACGTTTCTTTTGGCCATGTCTGGTTAGAAAGGGAATCTGATTGTGTTTATATAACAGAAACTAATGAAGACATATTACCAAAATTAACTGGCAGCATTTATTACTTCTTGGCATTAATCTCCTTCCGTTGCACTTATCAAATGAATGCTCCTTACTGGAAAAGCAGCAGTGCAGCTGCATCCAAAGCCATTAGGTAATGGGGCTAATAATGTGATGGTGCAGACGATGACATCCTCTGATAATACCGCTTTACACACATTTAAAAATACAGATTTGATTATAATCTTCTACAACAACACTTAGTATCAATTGGCTCTGAAGCCACAACAGCATTTCTCTCTCATTACAGCAAAAAGTGACAAGTTATTGAAAAGTACCAACCTCCAGCTCACCATTAGCTGAACTAAATCTGAGGTATAAAACTGAAGAGGCTTTCATGATTCCCAGTGTTGTGATGTTTTAGCACCAATGAATACTTTTCAGGCATTTCATTTTTTTTAAAACCATTTAATTGCACAAAATTGTATGAATTATTCAAGTTGTGTCACATAGAAACCCAATAACATACAGTTACCTGTTGTATTAAATATGAGAAAAGGTTTCAGGGCCTTGAATGAGTTTGTATTGGACTGCACTTCAACCACCATAAAATCGTTATTTATTGAAAACCGTTTTTGGACATTCAGTACATAGAAACTGAAATGACTGAAATGTAGAGGCTGCATGTATCCGAGTTTCTGAGAATCTTAATAAAAGAGAAAAGTTACGACCCCAGAATTGGTGCGAACAAGAGGAATTTTCAGTGTCTGACTGTTTAAAAGCTGTGGGGAGTAAACTTGTTTTTTCCTGCCGAACAGTGTGGCCCCTCTGCTGTCAGGGGCCACACTGGGACCATTCCTGACGGCTTCCTGTAGCTTCAGAAACACATGCAACCTGCACAAGGTTAAAGATTCACCCACCACTTTCTCACTACATCATGAAGTAAAACCTCTGCTGTAAAACTTCTTACCGAATTCTTTTTGTTTGGTGACATCTAGTGGCACAAATTTCTAACTGCAACCAAAAAACATAATTGAATCCAGAATCCAGCTGCAACAAGGTGAGAGGAAAGCAAAGTGCAGAATCGAGTGCTGATTGTAGGAGTAAGAAAAAGGAATTAAAATCTACAGGATTTATGTTCTGCAGTGCTTTTTATTAGTTTTATGGGTGAAAAAGTTAATATGGTTATCAAACCAGAACTTTATTGAAAATTATGTTTTTGTTGCTTCCTGTGCATAAAACATTTTACTGATAAACGTGTGGATGAAATTAACAAGGGACAATAAATGACTTACTATTACTCTGCTCATACAATCTCCTTTCCCATTTATATTCATTCTGAGACATTTTTTTCTAATACATCAGCCATTTTTCTCATTTTCCTTCCATCTCCATCTTGATCTGCTCTTTTTAGCCTTTCTTTGATTTTCCTCTTTTTCTTAGCCAGAAGCAGAGGGAGTGACACCAGCGCAGCCACATGATAGATAGCCATCATTCCAGTGACGTGCGGTGAGGTTCATAGCTGGTGAGGCACTGACGTTATCAGAATCAGATTTGCAAATAGATGCATAGATTGACAGCAGTTTACAGGTTATGTTTCACTTCTGCATCCTTACACATACAAACTGTAGCTCACAAAACACACATTTCCTTAAAAAACAAAACAAAATAAATGTTCCCGATGAAAGTCGGGATAAGCGAGAGGAAAAAAATCACTATCTCTATTATAATCTATCGCTGCACTTGACTTGCTTCCCGAATCGTTTAGCCTAGCTCGCTGTCACTTACTCGGCAGTTGAGGAGTGAAAACAACGTCTGGGATCTTGAGCGCCCCCTGCCATGAGGCAAGAGAACTGCCTGCCTCACCTCGAACCTGTTCTCTGCCGTTTATAATCGCTCATTACACGAAACACGTTACACAAACACAGTTGGTGACAAAAAGCACTGTACATTATATACATAAGCTAAATTATTGGAAATAAGTTCACATATTAAATTTGTTTAAACCATTTTATTGACGCCGTACAGCAACATGCTCTCTCCGCTTAGCAGCCAGCGCAGAGCCAGGGGTTGCGCAATCCAAGGTGAGGCAGAGCTCGCTGCTGCCTCACCGGCATCGCTTCCAAGCATTTGAATGGGAAAATAAGAAAATTCAGCGATTTTGAACAAATAAAAATCGAAATTGGTGAAGCTACATGAAAAATAAATATTTTTTAGTACAAACCACCGGATGAATATAACAATTTAAATTACTTTATGATTATATATTTTCTTTCTTTCCATGATGGCTGGTGAGGCACTGCCTCACCTGCCTCCCCTGACCGCACGTCACTGCATCATTCCAACCCCTGCAAACTCACATCCTCTGAAATAGCTGGCATAGAATTGCATCTGGGAAGCTTCTAGGTTTTTGTCACACGAAGCAATCAGATACAGGAAGCTTCAACAAAGAAACTTCACGACAACAATGTTTCCTTATCATAAGGATTTGTTTATCATGCTGAAATGTTTGCAGTGGAAATGAAACAAGAGTTCATCTCCACAGCTGAGGCTTGGTTTGGGGGTTTTGCCTGGATTTAATACCAAATGAATGTTAGGTAGAACCAAAACGCAATAAAGTAAAATATATGACTTTCAATCTGGAAACAGTTTTCCTTCTTTTAGTGGAAAATATTAAAAACCGACATATCTTTAATCAAAGTCGCCAGTTTTTCCCCAAAACCCAAAGAGCTTCTGTCTATGAAGAAATATTAAAACATCCTACACAGTGTGGCCAACTGCAAGGTGCATCACTCTTCTCTATGCCATCTTTATTCCTTCAGTGCAAATTATTTCCCATGCAGGATTTATCTAGGTGAAGGTGCAAATAATTTGACACATTAAAATCCTTTCGCATTTCCAACTTCTCAGGTTATTGATCATGAAGTTTGATCAATATTGATCCCTGAAAATTCTAAAAAAGAATAGTAAAAGGCAAAAACTGAGTATCAGAGTATTTTGTCCTGCATGAAATTAATGTAACCACTAAATGTGATGAGATTGACATTAATCAACGTTACTTAAAAATAACTAGATACTAAAAGCAAAAAGGATAAAAACAAACAGAATAAAAACTCTGTGTGTGGATGACTATTACAATTAAAACTCCACAATAACTCTTCTTCTGTTTGACTGAGAAGATGTGTGAGGATGTGAACAGTCAGATTTACTGCATAGATCTACACTCTGTCTAAATGTGATGATAAAGTAAATCCTTTAAAACAAAACAAACAGCAGCAGATGGAGCCTGATATAGAAGTGATTACTAATGCAGCTGCAGTTAGCAGGAAATGGAAACGGAGGGAAAGCGCCCCGGTTCCCTCTCCACAAACCTCTTCTGCGTTAGCCGGTGCTGCTGAGAAGATGCTCTGAATCAAAGGGCATCGTTATTTATCGCTTTTCCCCAGTTTGGAATGAATAATGAGGAATAATGAATCAAGTGTGTCCTCTGTGTTTCCCATCGTCCCCAGCTTCTCCTCGGCCGATGTTTTAAATAGCTTCTGTAGAAATAGCTACTGAGGAGACAAACTGCTCTGACAAAGCCTGCTGAAGGCGTGTGTGTGTGTGTGTGTGTGCGTGTGTGTGTGTGTGTGTGTGTGTGTGTGTGTGTGTGGGTGTGTGTGTGTGTGTGTGTGCGTGTGTGTGTGTGTGTGTGTGTGTGTGCATGACTTTGTGTTTCAGTCTTTATACCAGCTCATACATATTGGTATGAGCATGTGTAAATTCAGCTGACCTGAAGCCTGATCCTGTGACTTTGGCTTCATCCATAATTAAATTTGTATAAATCAGGCTGCCAGTCACTGCTGTAAAGTGGAACGCGAAGAACCCTTTAATGACTGCAGAGCTATTCTGAGGTTCGGACCTGACAGGTACACACTTTCATCACTCAAACTCATCGTTATGCCTCCTTTCAACCCTTTTCTCTATTTTCTGCCCTTAATATTTTCTCTTTATTTTTAGATGCTGATGTGGAATAAAAGGTTGTCAAGAAAAGTTTTTTTTCTATAATTTTATAAAGCTGGAAAAAACCATGAATTATGGATTCTCTAAATGCTCTTCTTCGTGTGATTGGTCACACACAGATAAAAGATGCTGCTCTGACTTCCTAAGTCTTCCTGTTGGGAGAAATCTGAATAAATCCTGGTTTTAATGGAGATTAACCAGAACTCCACGTTAACGAGAGTGAAGCCAAGAGGATTAGTGGCCACTTACATGTACAGCTGAAAACAAAAGTTTAGATACACCAAACAAAAGGACACCTTTAATTTTATTCACTCATTGCCTGATGTTTAATCAGACTGACTGACTTTTCTTGTTTTAGGTCAGTTAGAAAAATTATGTCACAATACTGAGAGAAATAATATGTGAGAGAATTATTTAATTATGTCTTCAAAATCAGACATTTATATCCATTTCCTCAGCATTCCTTCACATTCCTTATAACTTTAAATCATTATAAAGTCTCTGTGTCTATTTGCAAACTGCATTCAAACTGTTTTATGTTTCCTTGGAGCCGTTGCTTCATTACTGTGGATAAAGTTCAGTCCTACCAGATTCAGCCAACATTTTCACCAGGCCTTTGGCTTTTGTTCTGAGGGTTGATTTGGACATTTTGGACCAGAACCGGTTCATCTCTGGGACACAGAGCGATATGATGGTTGGATGGTTTCATCAGGTCTATAATTATGTAGAATTATTTAAAAAGATTTTCAGTTGTGGCAACTTCAAGCATCTGGAAACTGTTTACAAATCCCACAGATCTCTTCCTGACACGTTGGTTGATGCCTTTTGATTTGCCTGTCGTGTCGAACGGGAGGGGAGTTAGGTTCACACATCTGTCAGGTTTGCACATCTGTTAGGTTCGCACATCTGTTAGGTTCGCACATCTGTTAGGTTCGCACATCTGTTAGGTTCGCACATCTGTTAGGTTCGCACATCTGTTAGGTTCGCACATCTGTGTGGTCATTTGACAAAAATGTTCATGTCACCCTGTTATTCTGTCACTTCCATTCTTTCATTTTGTGTGTTAATCACCAGATAGATCTCTGGAAAATGTGCTCCCCTCACTTCTGAGGTCAGGGTTACGTCCAGGCCTTAAAAAACATCCACAGGTGTTCTTCAGATTGTCAGTGAACCTATCAGAAGTCTCCAAAGCTGTGACATCATCTTCTGGGATTTCCCACATTGTTTTACCAGACAGCAATCATTCTGGATGTACACCTTGGCATATTCTTTCTCTCGTTGTTGTGGCATTTAGAAAACAGAAATAATTTGGGTGATTCAGACCTAAAATGAGAGAGATTTGATCTCATTAATTCAGGCTTCAGGCAGAGCTTAAAGAAGGTGTATGTGTCATTTTAGTTGCTGTATGTAAACATTTCAACTATACATACACTCTTGTTCTAAAAATATTGTCGAAAATATTTTGTATGCCACCATAATTATGGGTCCTCATATTTGGCCTGGGCTCAGTTAGTCTGGGGCCTAAATCCAGGAATGACGCCGGAGAGCAGACTGACTGCAGCTGTGAAGACGGACAGACTGAAGTAAAACAATGACTCCACAGGCAAACGTTCAGCTTACATCACTCAGGCAGATTGTTGCAGAGTATTTTCGGCATGGCAGAACCTCCAACAGGATGCTGTAGTTGGAAGCCACAATGCAACATGTTGTTATGAAATTTGTCTGGGTTGAAATAGTTTTCAGAAATAAAGCTGTGCCCCTCCACCTGACATAGAGCACAATGTTGCAACTTTGATGTTAAAAAATGTCTATAATGATAACATATCTTCTTTATTCTGGAGCTACCATGGCAAATTTCTTTTATTATATTTTTTTGTGTAATCCAAAATGACATAAAGCAGATTTTAAAAGCAGGAGAGGTTTTAGGAGATGTAGGTTTTCTTCATAAACTGCTCATTAAATGATTTGACAGTCTGCACAACTCTGCAAAAGTCATATTTTTATTTTACTCTAAAATATTGACCGCCATCTGCATATTAAAATATAGAGAAGAGTGCTTCAGTTGCACAGTGATGTAATCTCATCAGTACGACCTAGATAAAGTTAAAACGTTGAACCAAAGAAAATCAGATCAGAATGCAGTCCATTAAGAGCAGGAGTTGTTTTTATGGATAAAAGTATCAGACATACATGACGACAATGAAGAAAGTGAAAAAAGGACTAAGTGTACTTCTTTGGAAATGACACAAAATATTAATGCATTACTTTCCCACAGGGTTTTGGTGATGTGTCACTGACTTCGGTTATTCTTTAGCTGAAAGCTCTGACTAGCTGCTTTTTCATCAACATGAACAATTATTCCTTTCTTTAAAAGCTAAAGAGGCCACATATAAAACCCCAACAGAAAATGTTTTGTCCCAAAGTCCCAGAGACGGGCTGAGCCTTGCACAAGTCTTTCTCCTTTCCCTTTTCATCTTTCTTATTTGGCAGCACACGTCACATCCACTCTGTTCAGATGACCTACTGCAGTCCGTTTTATCTACCCTGGAGCAAGTAGAATGGGAAGTTGCTGAGTGCAGGTGCATGCGACCTGATGTCCTTAAAAAAATGTCATGCCTAATGGCTTCCCATCAATCACTCCAATGCAGGGCACCTTGTTAAAATTTGCTTATTAATTCCAAAGAAATTGTCACAAAGGAAAAGCAGAATATTCAAATAAACTAGATTTCAAGTAGGGAAACGGGTCTGTTTTGGATTACTGCAGTTCATGTATGAGTGGCTTCAGAAAGCTGTGAGTCTCTGAGCAGCAGGTTTCTTCTTCTGCATCTGTCTCAATCAAATGGAGAAGGTGGTAAGTGTGAAATGCGTCACTGAGAGTAATTTTCCTAAAACAATGCAGATGAGCACCGTTGATGACGTGGTGTGACTCCAGTGTTAGTGTGCATGCTTTACAAATAATGAAGCTGCAGTCAGACTTTGGTTTTCTAACTTTAACGTTAACACACAATAATTAGCAAAACACTGACAGTGAAAAAGAAAAATTCATCAAACTAATATCTAAGCTGTATGCTGGGCCTCATCATCAAGCACCTCTTCATAATTTCCTTTGTGTTGCGGCGTGTGATGATGACCCATATTTTATATATGGATCTAGTTATGACTTACTTAAAATAGGGCCATTTATGTAATGCCAAATGTATGTTAGCAAATAAAAAAAGTGTTGGAAACGCAAAAATGAAAACAATCATTTTGCTCATGTTGTTGGTTTTGAATCAAATTAAGTTTCCAAACATGTTGTCATGTTTCCACTGATGCAAAACACACAGATCTGTTCAAGGACAATGTCTTAAGTACTTTGATGGATGACTTTTTCTAGGTTTTTTGGCTTCCTAGTCAAACCGGTCAGGCAGGGAAAAATGAACCAAACCAGGTCAGGCAGCGTCCTCATGTGGCCAGAAGATAAACTACAACTACTGCATCAGATTTAAAAGATCACCATTAAAAATGAAGACAATAATAAAGTCTTTATTTAGTTATTCTATTAATAATGATCATCTTTAAAAAGTTATCTCTTTTGTGGCTATTGATATATTTGCTTTTATGTTAAATAATTTCTTATCAAACATCTGATTCAGAATGAAATCAAATAATTTATAATTCATTCTAATGCTGCATTTTAATTGATTTTTGCATAATTAATTTTGTTCATTAACTTGCTTTATCAAGATGGAACCATGAATGCAAAACCAAAGTGTTGTTACCTGTAAAGGTGAGGACTCAGTTCAACTTACAAAAATAAATTTATTTTTAACAAAAAACATTCATTAAAAAATATAACAAATCTTAAGTGTATGGTCAGAACTTAAATCATATAAAACTTAATATTTCCATGGATATTACTATAAAAACTGCTCATAATTGTTGGACTTCCAAAAGAACAAAGACAATCATCATGACATTTAAAACCTAGAAATGATACTAATTTGTAATATGACAAAACAAAACTCAACATCAGCATGTTATGACTACAACTAAACTGGGGGATAAGATTAGAGTCAAGGAACATTTGTACAAAAATTATTTTAAAAATTGTGCGATGAAAGGTAAGAAATCCAAACTCTGGAAGAGACTAATGTATTAAAAGAACTGAAAATTACAACAAGTCATAATCAAAACCTAGAAAGATGACAAAATCCAACACAAACGATAGATCGTGATAAAACCTGATAAAACTGTTCCCAATTCCTAACTGTCTGCTTTGAATCTTCTTCATACAATAAAACTCAGAGAATGCACCAGCTTGGGAGAGCAGATTGTTGTTTCTGTCTTCCAGAAATGTTTCTTTTTGTGCCAATATGAGCGCTAACCAAAACCAGAGGAGAATGTCATCTTTGGTCTTTGTTCCAGCTCCACCCTGTGGCTGGTTATGTTCCTGTTGAACAAACACAAAACAGCATGCAGGTTGGTTATCACTAAGCAACTAGTCACTGATAACAAGTTAATGTACAAACCAGCATGCTGTAAGTACAGGACCCAGATACAAGCAAAGAGACGATTGCATGACCCAATTTCACACACACAGGTTGCTTTAAGGAGCTCATAAGACCCATAAGGTGTTAGTTGACAGAGGCTTGGGATGCATGTATGACATGTTTGTTGCAGGGATCTCTTCCACCACAGAGCAACCTGGCAGCTAAGGATGGAATGGGTACTGCCACTGCTCTGATCTGCCTCCTCAGTTCGCTGACAAACCCAGTATGGAGCACTGGGCTGTCTTTGGCCAGAGGAGGACACACTACCACAAGCACTGCTGTATACACACAGAGTAGCAGAGAAACAGTCAGGAAGAAACAATATACCAAACAAATGAAATGGCATCAAGCACAGAAAAAGGCAACAACGTCTTGTTTACAAACTTTTATACATTAAACTGGTTTATTTGACAATGAACTCCACTGTACTTGAATATTATATACATTGATACACTATATTATTCATTATTAAATGATCATAATGTATTACAAACGCTAAGCTCGGAAAAGAGATCGCAGTAATGGAACAAAAAGGATTTTTATGGTAAAAACGAACAGATTTGGCGGTTGATTTTCTTACCTCACAGAAATCCGATGGGGATTATGGAAAGGCCTGGAAAGAAGGAACAGAGGACACGCTTTATTCTCCTGAAACGGGTTGCCAAATTTGCTCTTTTTGTCTTTCTTACGAACCACCACACGTAATGTCGAGCTTGTAGAGTGAATACTTCGGGATCTGGAAGTAAACGACTAATCAAGAAAAACTACAGCAAAGATGTAAATATTAATAATTGCAAAGGGTTACACAAAGAAAATATGGATTGCATTTTAATTGCAAACAAAGAAATCTATGTAATATATTTTTTCTTAAGAGGAAAATAAATTTAAGGTTATTTTTATCGATTTTCTGAGCATTGTATAATCAATCCATATTAAGAAAGGGAGAAATAAAAGTAATTTTCTTCGAAAGGAGCAGGTGTTCTTTGCGTTTGCCCGAAATAGTGTTTTTTACGGACCTGGCAACTTCCGTATCCATCCCTCCGCTCGACGTAATTTCAAAGAAACATGGCGGACGAAGTCGAGCAGGTTTGTGCTGCTGGGTTGAATTAAGCCGAAATTATTATTATGTCATTGGTATATTGACTTTGTGTAAAATATTAGCGATATAGTGAGACTTCTGTTTGAGTTTGTAAGCTTAGTGTGGGCTTTGGTTTTAAAGATACTTTTACGAGCCTGTTCGGGCCTGTGAAACCAGCTAACCGAATTAGCCTGACTTGCAGCATGGAATGCTGTCGTGAATGTCATAAAATCGTGTTTTGGTGTTTTTTTTTGTCATCCATTTACAAAATAAAGTACATAACTGCTAGAAGTAATTAATTTTACGAGCTCGTCCTATCGCTTTCCCTTCGCAACTGGGTGATGAATGCCACTTTTCTTTTAACTTTTACTGCACATATTTTGGATTTTTTTGGCTATTATAAAAGCTTGTGATTATTTAACCTTTATTTGGAAAACATATTGCTTTTGTTTCACTTAAAGGACAAAATAAGAATATACAATATACAACTTTCATACATGTAAGCCTCAAATCAACAGATTTGTTGTATTGCATATGATGCATGGGCATCCAATCAACAGACAGTATCGCCCTCAAGACGCAGCTCTCCTGTCTGTTGACTGTCAAAGTCCACTAGAAAATAATAAAAAAAAATCCCTAGTGAACAGATTAGATCCCTGAACACCTGGAGGTCTGTCATTTTGCCAGGATTTTAAGCTGCTACTTATTGGTTTCTAAGTGGCTATGGCAGAATAATAGAGGTTCTGTTTGAAAACAGAAGTAACTGTCACTCTGTGTTCTGCAGCAACCAACCACCAACACAGTCGAGGAGCCGCTTGACCTGATCAGGCTCAGTCTGGACGAGCGGATCTATGTCAAGATGAGGAACGACCGGGAGCTTCGGGGCCGTCTGCATGTAAGCTACGATCACTGGATCAGGTGATCCACTTCTGTCAGTTTAGATCTTTGACCTCACTCACGTGGTTCATGTTGTCCCAGGCATATGATCAGCACCTGAACATGATCCTGGGGGATGTGGAGGAGACGGTGACGACCGTGGAGATCGATGAGGAGACGTATGAGGAACTCTACAAGGTAAAGTCCCTGTTTTCCTTTTGTTGTTTTTTTTCCCACACTTCTATTCCGATTTATGCAATCTTCTTTAGTTCACCTCTCTATCATCTACAGTGTTAGAAACTCAGTCTGTTTTAAACTGCTTTGGGTCTTTTGATGCTGCTTTCTTTCCCATCATCACTTTGTCAACATTTTCTGTAAGTTTAGCAGCTCTACTTCACTTCCTTAGTCCTTTAACGATCTTAACTGACGCCCTGAAGGTCAGTTTTTTGCACGTTTTGAGTTTAAAACGTAATGGGATCCAGTTGCTATCTGCAGAGATCCGTTACGTTTTGGATAAGATTTCATAACAGTTTATAAAGTTTAATCTCTTAGTGTAGGTAGTAAAAAGCAGAGTATATCTGCAGAAATGTGTTAAGCGTGGTTCCAGGAGACACAACAACCTCCTGGTTAAATATGTTTCATAACTACGTTTGCAGACTTGAGTTAAAAATGAAAGATTACAGTTTCATGTGACTGTTTTTCATGCTGTTTTTCAGTCTACAAAGAGGAACATCCCCATGCTGTTTGTCAGAGGCGACGGCGTGGTTCTCGTAGCTCCGCCCCTCAGGGTGGGCTGAAACCAGACGCTTGATGGACGGCTGGTTTGTTGCCTCCATGTCTGCTGTAAAGTGTTGCCCACTTTCTTTGTTTCTGGCTTGATTCTACTTCTAATTTCACGAGAAAAATTTCTCCCACTCTGTTAAGTTGCCTGCAAACATATTTTTGAGTGAAGAAATGGAGCAAGATAAGAATGACAGCATTTTTTTGTTTTATTTTGTGTTTATTTTGTTGTTGAACTCGTTGGTGGATACGTCATTTGACTTTGCTCAGGATATCAATAGTTTTAGATTTGATGAAATTGTTAGTTTTACATTCTGTACTTGTGTTACAAAATGTCTCCTTGTGATTTCAGATTGTATTTTTGAAGTATTAGCAGGCAGAGGTTTTTTATTAAAATTGTGATTCATTAAAATCCCAGTTATTATGTAGATGCGTCTCAGAAGTCCATTATGTCACAAATATTAAGTTTGAAAAGTTTCATTTAATCATTTTGTATCCCTATTTGTGTTTTTGTGTTTAAATCATATCCATGTGTAAACATTTTTCAGTTGAACAATTAAAAAAATTGAAAAACAATTAGTGTTACTTTTAATTGCTGGTTCTAACCATGCAAATTATGATAACGGTAGCAGATGAGCTGGAAACATAAAGAGTTAAGTTTCTTGCAATTTATTTTTCCTCAGATGAAAGTGAGATTTTACAGTTTTACCTGTGAATGTGGGAAATTGTTGTGCTGCTGCATTTTACCCACAAGATGGCAGTATTCCTCCTCTAAACCACCTGTGGCTTTCTGGGAATAGTCTGGATAATCTCTTGAGATTTAACTTGACACACAGATATAACTGAGATCCTGCTGCAACAGAAATATTTCTGACAAACTTCTTGGTATTTAGGAGCATCATTTACCCGATTGGTATATTCTTCCTTCTTACTGAAATCAGTTATTGATATAACCACCTGGAAAACGTTTTGAGGAATATATTTGAGTTATTTTATTTAGTCTTTTCACAGTTTATGCTTGCAGAAGGTTGTATAGTTCTACCAACATTAGGATAAAAATGTCTAAAAGCAAAAATAAAATAACAGAATAATGAACTAAAAGGATATACTGTCCAACCATACCAATCAAAAGGTTTGGCAAACAGCACAGATCAAATTCAATAACTATCAGGATATAGTTTGTAAGACTGGATTGATTTAATGTACATTAAGAATTAATTCTGTTAATTGCTCATTTATTTACAAAAGTTGTCAAATTACAAGAATTGCGAAACAAGAACCAGAAAACATTCATCTAGCTAACTATAAATGGATAAGTCATTTGTTCAGCCTAAGTTTGTGTTAAATAAACATGATGATGCAGTAATTATGGGAATCAGCTCAGTGGAAGTGGAACATCAACAGGCTGCTGATGGAATATCAAATGTTCTTAATCATATATTCAGTTATTAGAGGATAGTTTTTGGTTACTTAGTTTGAAGTCCATTGTCAATAGAGGAGCCATGATGTTGCTACTGCTTCAGAAAGCAGGAGATCTTAAAGAGACAGAGGCCAATTTCAAGGCATCAAATTACAAAGTCTGTTTTCTTTCAAGTCACATTTGACATCACATTTTTATAGCAACTAAGGATAACATGCTTAGTTATGGTATAAAATTGAAACAACTGAAGTTAACATAATTAGTTGATTGTGCCATAAAATGGAAAACATATAATACTGCTTCTTTAGTAATTCAGACAAATTAACTATTGTTTAACTTTTTATTTTTCTCTAAATAAAAATGATTTAAAATCTATATTAGCTTATGAAAATGATACAACTCCATGCAAGTGGCAGTTCAGTCATAATATTTCTGTTTCAATCTTTCGTTTTCATGACATTCATGAAAACGAAAGACGTCTTGAGCTTTGACTGTGCCGTGGTTCCTCTGAACCCAACGAACATCTCAACACTCAGGTTTGGGTGGTTGAAGTGTTTTATTGTTATAAAGAGGCAGCTTGACTTGATTCACTTGTTCTTAGAAACGATCTCATAGCTTCACCAGCAGCCAACACGCACACACACACACACACACACACACCCACACACACACACACACCCACACACACACACACACACACACACACACACCCACACACACACACACACACACACACACACACACACACACACACACACGCGCACACACACACACACAGACACACACACACACACACACGCACGCACACACCCACACACGCGCGCGAACACGCGCACGCGCACGCGCACACGCACACGCACACACACGCCCACACGCCCATGTTTACGCAGCTATCTTTGTGGGAACTTTCCATTGACTTCCATTCATTTCTACAGCCTAAACCTTACCCTTACCTTTACCCTAACCCTTACGTACCTGACCCTAACCAAAACTCAATTCACACCTTAGTCCTAAATCTGACCCCTGACCCAAAAATGATGTTTTTGGGTCAGGAGTTGCCACAAGGTATTAGAAACAAACGCACACACACATGAAACCTGAAGATTCACACTGTTTATACTGTAGCTCAGCTTGTGCAGCGATCGCACAGCATGGAGGCAAACTCTGAAAACTCTTCAGTTGCTGTTTCAGGTTCGAACACATCGAGCAGAACGTCTTTGATGGCTGTTGCTTCTGCAGTCTGTTACTGAAATCCTTAGATTAGAATAAGTGCTTTAGATTTTCAGTTTTTCAGCTCTTCACTTCCAACAGAGAAAATCAGATTTTTCATGACTCAGGTGTTCTTTCTATTTTCTAACTTATTCCTGTGATAAATACAAGTTAAAATGTAACTCCTGGAGAAGACAATGGTTCATAAAAAGCATCAACCGTTGGTATTCTGACAAACTGCCAGCCAGCCACTCCCCTCTGCTGCATCTTTCTTCTCTGCTGGAGTGATGAGAACCATTCAATCTCCTACCAATCAGTGTGTAGGTGTTAATCAGTGTGTAGGTGTTTAAGGTGTGACTGACCTGTCACTCCTGTTTGAAATGTCACAACAAGAAGGTAAACAATCCCGGTAGCACGTAAAGTAAAACTGTGCAAAGGTTTGTAAAAACTATGAAGGACAGCCGGTAAGCTCACAGTACTGTTGCTCATTCACATGGACTTGGATTGATTGTTTAAGAGTTTTAATATTATTGAAAAGAAAAGAAAAAAAAGACAATACACTTGGTGTTTATTGGTTGAAGAAGAAAGTGGAAAAAGATTTAAAAAAAAATAAAAAAAATGTTGATCAGGATGTTTGACTATGAAATTAAAGGTTGTTAAATATGCTAATTTATTTATTGGTATCGAATTTTATTATAAAACATTTGCTATTTATTAAACTTTAGGATTAAATGGTTTAAAGGTGTGGACATTTATCTTGTTAATTTCAGATTGTAATAAATGTGTTTCTGTTTGTTTTGAGGTTTTTCACCTAAGTGGTTGGACTACAAAAAATTATGAAACTAAAGATGGACTAACTAAAATGAAGACTCCTTGAGTGAAATCCAGTCATGTATCCTTTTCAAGTGGGGATTAAACCTAACAGAACCTGACGGTTGGTAATGTTTCGGTGATCGACTGTCCTTGTGCCACTGAAGATTTTGAAGAGACTTGTAAATAAATCCTGAATAACTTCGTGCTTCACATAGCTTAACGGTTGAGTCAGAGACTTTCAGCTCTAATAAGTCGGGCTCTGATGCTCAGCTTCCACACTCAGGGTAAGAATCTAAGAGATGTTATTTAAATCTTTCCCCTTCATTTTGGCTTTGGTGCCTAAAGCCTCCCAGTTTTGGTTTATAATGAATGAGAGAAGCGAAGTTCCTCATTTTTTGGTTTTGCATGTTTTTCCTGCAGCGTGTCTAAATACACAGCTTCTGTTCAAGGTTTGGCCTTGAGGTTTACAATCAGCATGCAACTTTTGAGCAAAGAGCTGAAATATGTTACAAATGGGGTTTGAGAATCCAAATCCATTCGTGTCTTAAATTCAGCTTTTCAAAACCACGTTTCAAAACAACCAGTCAAGCTGCAATCTGCTTTATTGTGTCTTTGTCAAATCATTTGAAATACTTGCTGTGTTTTGGTTACCATGAGTCTGAGAAAAACTTCATAACTGAATGTGGCGAAAGCTTGTCTGAGATTTACTGGATTCACAGTGTGTTGCACCATGGGACCTGCACCTGTTTCCATTTGAATTATTCACAGCTAAAAACTCCTGTGACTGTAGTGGTAATCTCTGAACTAATCCCTAATCTGATTGGTAGAAACAAGGTGAGCATTCCTCCAAATGTCAAAGCGTACAGGTGACCTTTTATTTGATCAAGGACATGTAGCTGCAAGATTCCTCCTGGAAAGTTTCACTGCGTCTCCCGATAAGAATGGGAATGCTGTTTTTATATGAGCTGGTTGCTGCAGAAACACTGTGATGATGACAGATGGTTTGGATATGAATGATCTGAAGTCTGAAGTCTTCCAAGTTTTTTTTTGGCTTCATGCTGATTGACCATATTGATGAATTATGGGATTTTCTAGTCACTAACATAGGAATAAAAATATTTCCTACATCGTGTCACATATCATTATATTGACTGTATTTCAAATTACCCACTTGATGCCGAACCGAAACCCAACTTAATATTCCACACATTTTAAACAGTGCTGACGGGTTTTGTTTAGGCCACTCAGGAGACTTAAAGAAGACGCATCATAACCTGTCGATGGTCGTCCAGCTGGACACAAACTGGATACTGACATGAACACGCAGCCTTATCGTTGAAATGTCTGACAAGATGCCATTCCTCTGATTGATGATGATGATGGAAATAAACTGAACAGTGGATATCTGTCATATTCCTGTTTAATACATCTAAGATAATTTACACAGTTGTTAGTCTGTGACAAACTGAAGTTAAAATAGTGAAATTAGGTCCCGATGTCAGGAAGGCTCAGCTCCTTACCATCATGGCAGGAAATCCAATGACTAAACTTCCTGTTTACCTTCCTAAAAACTAATAATCAGAGGAAAGAGAAATTTACTACAGAGGTCCATGAATTTCAGAGGTTGGTGTGGTTAGCTTGATTTTCTTAGTTAGCATGTGGCCAGAAAGAGAAAAGGTACTGCAGTCATTTTGAGACTGAGAATGAGTCACATGTTGAGGTAGAAATGTCGGCACATCAGTGGACAAAGCTGTGAAGTGAAGAGCATGCACACGTTCAGACAAAAACATAAACAATAATGGGATTTTATTGTTTGTTTTTCAGGAGCACGTCAAGCCTCAGAGTTCTGCATGACTTGAATGGAAATAATAGTAAAAATACACTCACACTCTGCTACTCCTCACGTGGAGGTGACAGAAATATCACTGACCTCCAACTGGCTACAAGCTATTTGTGTTTCCAACACTGAGCAGAGTTACATCCACACATTTTAATCTTCTGATCCCAGTTTTCTACTCCTTGAACCATAAACATGTTATATGTTTGCCATGTTTCAGCCATTGTTCTAAAGTGATTTTCCCTTTTTGTTCAAACATCACAAACAAATGCATGTAAAACAGTGGAGGATGTGATTTTCCTACGGCAGTCTCTACACAGCAGCATGATGACTCTGCAGTTTGGTGATTTTTATCATTGGATGGTAAAAATGAAAATCCTTCCTGTCCATATTTTATTGTTCAAGGCAAACTGTCACCACAGTGAGGGAGGAGAGCGTGTTCCCCCATGAGTCAGTGTATGTCTTGGATCATTGAAGTTTTATGAGTCATGTCTCTCTTGCATGTGTTACCTAACATGATGCTGCAGCAGCAGAAAACATGTGATCTCACTGCTAAATCTCACAAATCCTCTTTCTGACTGCAGTCAGAAAGTTTGCATGCAGCTTGGTTTCATTTATTACAAGCAGCCAAAAATAACATATTAGCTTTTTTATATATACAAACTCAATAACACAATAAAACCGCCCCTAAAGCATAGTTTGGCTTTTAAAGCACCACATCTGTTGACTCAACTGCTGATAAATATACACCTTTGCTGCCGTCTGTGGTTCACTTTAAGTAATATTCCCACAGCACCTGAACATAACTCTGTTTGCTTGTGGGACCAACATTGTGCATTAATGGATTTTATTTAGAAGAAGAACATTCCTGTGAGAGAGACAAACACAGGATGTTTTCAATTCACTATTTTATTTCTTACAATCAATGATTGTGTGTCTTTGAATATTAATGTCCAGTCTCATCAGCCCATAACTGACTAAAAAAAACACTGAAGTGAACTCACATATTTTCGTAATTCCCATCTCATCGTAGGGATGAGTTGTGAACTTTCTCTACTTTGCATTTGTGAGATTTGACCTGAACGTTCAGACTAAGCCAGGACTTTGGTCTGTAATGGTTCAGCTTTTACAGCGTTTTGAAGACGTCCATCTGTGGTTCTGTTTTACTGATGAATCATCAGGGAGCTAATGGTGTGATCCCTGGCTTCTCCGCCCAGCATGTCAAAGTGTCATTAAGAGAGGCACTGAAAAGATGATTGTGGTTACTGATAGAAAGAACAGATTCTCTACATCTACAAAATGTTTGAAGAAGCCTGAAAATAAAGAGTTTCCTGTCGTTAAAGGAGACGTGCATGCTGCTATTTTCAGATCATTGTAAAGTCTCTTGTAATGCATCTTCACCTTTTTCTGACAAAAGACAAAAATCTCTCAGTTGCAGGTCAGTGAAAATGTTTCTGCCACAGCCTGGATTAAAACTATAAAACCCGACTTCATCCAATCTGTTACAGAACTGCAGCAGCTCATTGTTTTGAAAGGATACATTTAAATAGCAGAAGAATGAGATTAAGGAAAAAATAATCTTTAAGAATTTGTAATTCATCAATCATTTGGTCAAATACTAATATTTGACAGAATTTGCAATGTTTTTCAGTTCCAATGTACATTGAACCTCTACATGACAGTATTTTATTATAATGTGATTTTTATATTCTCTACTGATTGTTCTTAATATTTTATATCCTTATCTGGATTAAAAGGGACAGAAACACTAAATGCACTGCAAAACCAGAAAACTTTACTAAGAATTGCTGTTCAGTTTATGAGGCAAATATCTTAGTGCACCAAAAAAGAGGCAAAATAACTGAAAAATAATTTCCCAGGAGGCTATATAAGCTTGTTTCAGGTATTTAATTCTTAAATATGGATTAAAGAATGCACTGGTTATTTCACTTATGTCATTTTTCTGGTTATAAGTGAAAAAAATCTGCCAGCGGAGTATTACTTAATCTATTTAGCTAATCTGCTGATCAATAAGCAAGAATTATTGGCTTAAATGAAGCTTATATATCTTACTGAAAATGTGCTTTTAAATTGTTGTCTTTTTTCAAGTGTACTGGGATATTTACACTAGAAACAAGATAAGAAAATAGCTGCAGCTCATCCACAAACATCAGCGATCAGTTTATTATTCATCTCATTGGTTTTGCATATAATTTCACAATGTTACTAAATATTGTAGTTTTCTGTACTGCTGCTCATTCTCTCATGAGCCGTTCTTTCTGAGTTACCTGTCTTATGAATAATGCTGTACAAATAAACTTGGCTTGCCTTGATCTTTAAGTGAAATGTCATCTGTTTTGCATGTTCAGTAATTTGCATAGAATAATGGCCCGTCTGCATTGGAGTGACCCGTTCTCAAAGCTGAAACACCCGGAGGCATCGTTATATAAGAGCAGGTCAGACAGCCTGGAAATACCAAGATGCCAGGACCGTTTAAAGACGCCGGGGCAGATCTGCCTTCTGAGCCCGACAGAACAGCCTCACTGTGTTTGTGCTTATAAATCAGCGCTGCCACTAATATTACATTATAAACTCGCTTCTGTTCCTGGAAAAGTGCTTATTACATGAGCCAGATTTTTTTACTGCTATGCTTCTTTCATTTTGTGTTTTTCAAACTGTTTTCTACACTTTTCTCATTTCCAGTTGCACGCTACTGGAATTAACTATACTGACCAAAACTGTGTTTGCCAAAACAGCCCTGCTGGAGCCAAACCCACAGTTGGCTTGAAAACACATAAAAACACTGAGCAATTTGAGGTTTTGTCACATGATTTTTTTCTATAACAGAGGAATGAAGAACAACAACATTATACGCATTTTTATATAATCATATGAGAAACAAAATCCCCATTTCAATTTCAGAACCACAACATGCAACCTGAGGTTTTGCTCATTTCACGAGATCATATGAGAATCACCAAACTCTGAAGTGAGGCTTGTGGTGACTCCAGACGCTTTCATGGGAGCTGCCAGGACCACCGCAGGCTTCTGCAGCGGCTCTACAGTATGCATGTTTTCTCTTCCAGACACCAATTTTTCTTAAGTGTCTGGCTCAGTTTATCTCTTTTTTTGTTGTTATTGTGCCGTAACGAAGGCTTCTGAGGCTAATGAGTTTAAATTCCTTTGGAACTGCCTGCCTGTGCAGTCAGCGGCTCGAGGTGGAAGAGAAACCTCAGACTGCTTCTCATTTGTTCAAATCCCTCATATTAAAGAAAACACAATAAATACCACTGTGATTTAGGAAAGCAGTTTTAAGATCTACAGCACAGGTATTTTTATTTATTTACAGTAAAATGAGCTCCAGTTTATTCTTTATGGTCTTCATAATACGTGTCACGGATTAAAAGTATGGCTTATCTTATTTAAAGCTTGGCTGTGTGGACATTTTTCTAACTTTATTAACTAGTTATTCTGTAAAAACACAAAATCTTCCCAAGTAAATTCGGTCTAGTTTTTAGGCATTGAATAGACATCAAAGTAACTTATAAGTATCTGTTCAGCAAGAAATAGGATCTCATTTTAGGCCAATAATTCTTTAATATTGATTTAAAAAAAACATCTTTTCCATATTTTAAATAAAATAATCTCCTAGTAGAACTTTTTAAAAATCTATATTAAGCAAATATAGATCTAAAATAAGTTCCTGTATGTTGCTGAAAGTTACTTTTGTGTTAGTTTTATCTTAATTAATATGAACTAAGATATTTTCACTAGTAACTAGACCAAAAATACTTTTTTTACTGTGTTTTTACAGTGTAGGCCATGTTAAAAGCTATCTCTGCATTTGATATTTTTACATTGCAATCTGTGGATGCGTCTGCAGAAATTTCCCTTTTAATACAACATTTTCCCGACTTGAGGTTCTTACAAGACTATGGTACTTATTTTAATTCTTTGTCAATATTTCCATAACCATAAGCACACAATTAAAAGGCACTTCAATGCACAACTACAGCACTTCCTGGAATTACAGTTGTTTATTTTACATCGAGTCCTTCTGAATGTTTTAGAGAGAAAAAATTATCCAGCTGGAAAATATTTTAGTGTAATCTCTGAAGAGCGATGCCAACCATTTGGTTTTTGCAGCAGCGCTGAATTCATAACTGCCTCATGATAGTTTGGATTGCAGAAGGAAAGCGTCCTCCTGCCCAAGGCCACTGCTGATGTTATGTTGTTTACTTCACAGCATGTTCTGGCTTAATGACTGTAAGTCTCCTGATCCCACCAGTTAATAGGACACAATTTGGAAAATATGACTTCTCAGTTTCACTGCATCCCAGGTGCAGACAGTAGATTAACAAGGAAAATTTCACATTGATGTTACACCACAACAAATATGACCTTTGACCTAGGAGGGCAAGCAAAGCCGAAAGTCATTGGCACCCATTCAGCAGCTGTGGTTCAGGGCTGACCCAGACAGAAGGATGGAATGAAGGTTCCCCTAATTACAACTAATTATGCTGCTCTGTGCAGCCAGCCAATGTTATTTCCCTAGTTTACATATTTAAACTGCTAATAACCTTTTTAATTTCAACAGATCGCCTCCTTCACCAGCATCAGCAGCTCCAGACTGATGACTGGTCCGACTCGGTCCCTGAGAAACACTGGCAGGTTTTGGTGCATGCAGTTTAATATGCAATGAATTTATAGTAAATAATTTTGATTTGAACATCTGGAGCAGTAAATTCTGAATGAAAAGCCATCCTCTGATTTCTGTTACTGGCTGAAAAATAAAAGTTGAGTCTAAAACAGCCCAGTAATACGGAAGAGGGTTAGGGCCACCGGAAAAAAAAAAAAAAAAAAAAAAGAATTCTGATTTTAATCTTAGAATTCTTTATTTTTTTGGTGGCCCTAATCCTCTTCCGTACAGTAAAAACCGGGTCGGGTTTTTAGAATCACTTTATTCAGAAACATCAGTACAGGTCACTGCTTCTCACTCGTGTGCAAATATGTCCACAAAAAAGAAGAAAGAGTGAGTTTTTTACATGTATTTCACATTTGTCTTTACTTTTGGTTCGAAAGCACAGTGTGACTGGATCCAGTCATTAGCTACCATTGGTAAGTAGTTAAAAAAAACAAAAAAAAAACAAAGACCAAGAGCTTAAAATGAAAATCTGATTCTTTTTCTGTCTCTTTGTTTTCAGGAATCTAGTTAGAATGAAAAATTAAATATTTGTTTGGCCACAGGACTTTCATGACATGCAAAAGAGGATTATACAGGGTGATTAGTTTGTAACAAAACATAGAACTAATCAAACCGGTTTTACTTTTTTCCTTCTTTTGAGTTTAGCATGAAATCAAAAGCCTGGCCAGCAAATCAGAACATTTACAAATTAAGACACTGGTTTGCAGTTTTCTTGTTTTCTTGTTGTTTTGAAGAGTAAAATCAAATTTTCCTGAATATTTTGCTTTGTAAATCTTTTAATAGTTTAGTTACTTTTGGCAAAACAAATGTGACCGTAACTGGAGCTGCATGGTTTTCACATGCCAACTGCCGCAGACGGCGTCTGCAGCAGCATGCGGTGTGGTCAACATGTCCAGCCTGGTTTTTATAAACGACTCTCAGCTTATTATCACCGCAGCAGCAATGCTGTTCACGTCTGATGGCATTAGCTTCAGGCTGCTGCTCCCTCAGGGAACTGTGTTCAGGTTCTGTCAGCGTTTAACAGGACACGGATTGGGATTAATGAAATGTATGCTGTAATTAGCAGGGACCAGTGGGCAGGAGGTATTCCAAGATGGAAAAATAAGTGGGGACAAAAACATGTTTTTATGGCAGAGAGTGGTGCTGGTGCAGAAAATACCCAAGTTATGAAATTGCATTTGAAATGCCTGAAAATGCTCAAAACATTAATGTCGTCTAGATTCGGATCACCTATGTTGTTGCTGTGGCTTTTCGTTAGTGGAAGATTTGTTTTCCTCTGCAGATTGTGGCAGTCACACAATTTTCAGGGTTTTTCAGCAGCTGCTTGATGGAGTTGTTTTGACTGGAGTTCTGCAGCGGTTGGCCGCCCAGCGTGACATTGTGTGCTGCTGCCGTGAGGTTTATAAGAAAACAGCCACTAGGTTTGGCCTGCAGTTCACCGTGTGGTTCACCACAAACCAAGCCAAGGATGGACAGAATCCTGATGGAAGTACAGAGAGGAGAATTGAAGGAGATCGATGCAAATGGGTTTCTAAATTCATTTCTTTCCCTCCTTAATCTTTGTCATTCAACTTGTCTTTCAGTGCATCCTTTCTAATATGGATATAACTTAAAAATCTAAATTTATTCAGTTATATGCAGATCTTTTCATCCTTCTTCAAGATGTTCAATGCATTACTAATGACTGAGTCAATGAGGAAATTGTTATGCAAGTGATTTCAGCCTGGCAGAATTCATAGAAAAGAATGAAACCAAACATCCAACACTTCAAGAGAAGCTCACAAATTAGGGAGAAATAAACAGCAATGAGGAAAAAAGCATGTAAGGGTTGAGTATATTGAAAACAATTGAGTGAATGGAAAAAGAGTCAAAGTCTAGAGGATGTAACGCTGCAGTGCTAAAGTTAAATCAAAGCAACATAAACTGATCAGACTTTTAGTAAATACCAAAAGTATTCCACTGCAAACGTTTGCCAACAGGTAGATGGACAGCAGCTCCAACATGAGCGAATCGCCAGCAGACACAGTGGAGTGACCCATTTCACACAGCAGCATCCTGGACCAGCAGCATCCTGGACCAGCAGCATCCTGGACCAGCAGCATCCTGGACCAGCAGCATCCTGGACCAGCAGCATCCTGGACCAGCAGCATCCTGGACCAGCAGCATCCTGGACCAGCAGCATCCTGGACCAGCAGCATCCTGGACCAGCAGCCCGGCCCTCATGGCCAAACTGTGGTCAGAATTTGCACCGATCTGATTTGCCTGTGGAGACATTGTGTTTACAAAGATGCCCTCGTTTGCATCACACTTTTAATATAAAACAAATAACAAACAAAACCCTGATTCTACTGACAGCAGCAGTTCAATTATCAGTCCAAACGTTTACTTTAGTGTGAAAATTTGTCATTTTATTGGATTAATATTCAATTGGATATTTTTGCATGATTTGAACACATTAAAGGTACATGTATTAATAAATATGCACACAATAAAAGTCATTTCCTTCTTATCAAACAACAAACATCCATATATATTCATACTGAAGCTCTACGCTCTGATCTTCAGGTGGTGTTTTTGTCATTTGGGTTTGTTTGAAACAGTTCTGGGAAAATTTGATGCCCTTTATTTCTATTACACCTCACAGCCGTGGCAATAGAAATAAAGCACTGTTGCATCTTTGCTGTTTACCAGGATAAAAGCTGAGACTCAGAGTTAAATTAAACTGAATTAACCTTCCAAAAGCCTTTGAAATTTGATCAAATAAACTCTAATTTAATTTTCCCCCAGGGGAGTAACAGTCTGTTCACATGAGGCCCAGTCATAACTGCTCAGTCTTTCAGGAAACTACAGTTTTATTCCCACATCCCTTATGTTTTAGGTGAGTTTGAGCTTTTCTAAGTTATTTTTTTAATGCACCACTTTGTTGCTGTGTATGTTCTGTCTTGCAGTACGAATCATTAAGATCATTTAAAATTTTCAGTCTAGAACTTCCTGAATTAAACTGTGAGGGAAATCGAGCGCATCCAGTAGTTTGATCATAAAACAAATATGAACAGTTGAAAATGCCTCAAACTGAAATAAAAATGATTTTTTTTCATTAATATGCTTTTCTGTAACCTCAGCAATTTCTCATTTGAAATCGTGGCTAAAGACAAAACGTCAAAAACTCTTTTCTCTCTCTGCTCTATTCATGCAGTCGATTCCAAAGCAAGTGGCAACTGTAAGAAGTAATCATCCCTGTAAAACCCATTTTTATGTTGTTATAAACAAACCTACAGAGCATGTGATAACATTAACCATTCACACAACTTTAGTATTCAAAGACCTAAAAATATAGAAATAATATCTGGATAATCCAGAGGCATTCTGGGAAAAGCTTCAATGGCAGATTGGAACTGAACCTCTGCAGGGCTCACAGGAGGAGGAGCATAAAATAATAAGAGTGGCAGAGAATATGCATCTGGTAGCATAAGTGATGAGTTAAAAATAATGTTGGAGGCTGTTTTTGACTGAAACCTTCAGAGTTATTTCAGCTGCTGACTCACTTTCTGTTTTTTATGTATTAATAAGAAACTAAATGGGTTTAAAGCTGAGAGAATTAGGAGGATTTTGTGCAAGAATAAAGTCCTGTCAGGTCTTTTGATGAACTCCTTTTATGCATGAATACAGGGATCGAATTCAGAATACTGAATGCATCTCCTTACTTTTGGTTGACATTAAGATTTAGTTTCTTTTTGTTTGTTTAATAAAGAATCAGCTGCTTTCATCTTACTGACTCACTGTTCAGGTTTTCCAGTTGCAGTTGTGTTGATTCTGTTGAATGGAAATGCTTTGCTGCTCATGCAACCAAATTTTTAACATCTCCAAAAAACCCGCTGGTCTTTCTCATGTGATGTTTAACTTGTACAGTGTCAACTTCCTAAAATAATGGTTTAAATCATTTCTGCCAAAAATGGCTTGTTTTTGCCCAAAATATTTTTAGGCAAAAATAAAGAGGTGGTGTTTTTTTATTTGTGTCAAAATCACAGTTCAGGGAAGGATGAAGCATTTCATAAATGTTGTTCATTTTGGTTATTTAAACATGAAAAGAATTACAGATCAAAGTCAGAAATTCTGTAACCTGCATTTACAAACAAAATGTGTTGAACAATAAATACATCGGCTACAAAGCAGCAGCTGTTATGGAAAATCTAGATTTGTGGAAGATGAAAATAATATTTTTCCTCCTGATATAAAACCAGATTCAACATAAAATCCTGACCTTCCAGATGTTCACTTATCCCATAATTCTTGAGCTCAGTTCTGGGAAAGAAGCCTTAAATGTTATTGCTGGGAGTTTGGAGACGGTTGATGTTTGTGCACCAACGATGTGTCTGTAAGGCCTCAGACCAACCTCACACTTAGTGACATTCTGGTTATAAAGTGGAAAAAACAACATTTCTTGAGTTTTCCGAAGCTCAGTCTTATCAAAAATGCTAAATTGAGAGCAGATTGCAGAGAGTGTGAAACGTGATTGAGAATGCTGTGAGGATAATTTTGGTTTCTGGTTCTTTGATGTTGATGATAAGGAATTTTGTTGGGGAAAGCAGCAGCTGATTTAAAAAGATAAAGTGGATTTTGGTCTCACTGTGGTTGTTTTGGGTCTGTTTTTGTTTTCTAATCCTAAATGTGAGCAGCACCACTGCAGCTCCACACGCATGCGGCGGACTTGGCTTCCTTCAGGGGACAGTTTTTTAAGTCTTGTCGTCTGGTTCCAGTGTAAAGACACTAAGTGTTTACATCAGGGTCTGTAATTGGCTTTACACACGAGACTGGTCTATTTTACTACTTTATAGGTAGCAAAACCAAAATCCTTAAACAAAGAGAAGAAAAAAGGCAGATCATTTCAGATATGTGGTGGGACAGACATGTAATTCACTGTAATAATAAAAAAGCTGAAGACAAAACCGCAGAGATTTTACGATACTGTGAATGTCAGTTTGAAATCCTGCTGAAGTCAAACACCCAATATCATGTTTTCTATGGACTGAAAATCAAAAATATTACACAAATGAGAACCTGAAAACGTTTTTTAAAGTGTGTTAATAAGCTGTTAAACAGAAGGATTGTGTCCTTACTTTTAGTAGGAAGATGCAAAATCACTTTAAAAAATGTATGTAAAGTAAATTTTAAATTAAATGTTTGATGCATTTATTTTCAGTGTGTGTGTTTCTACTGAAAGTCCATCAGATCAGACGCGACTCTCAGATAAATAAAAGTACGTTTTGGACTTTGCATCAGTTCTTCAGCAGCTTTATGTTCCTGTGCTTTCCAGCAACAGATCCTCACACGAGTGAAACATAAAAAACTTTTCTTAGCAGCATAAGCAGCATAACTGTTGACCAATGTTTTATGATTTTATTTTCCAAATAAAAAGTAATTCCCGGATCCCTCCTCAATGTAAAATCTAAATCATTTGAAAGCTAAAAACAGCCCTCGTTTGAAGTGGTTAGTGAATCTGGTTCGAAGTTGGTCTAGTTCAAACAGGGATGAGTGATTCCAGAGGAATATTTGTCTTTTGTAAGCAGAACAAATCAAAGCTCTTTTGTTTGACACTGAAGTGAATTTCCAGGAATCTCTGCTGGTCTTGGCAGGAAAACATCTCCTCTACGCTCCTCTCACCACGTCACTGTTTTCATTCTCTGTCTTCTGTAACCAAACCCCCCGATCAGAAACCGTCCTCTCAGGTTAGTGGGTCACAACTCTCATGTCTGATTTAACTCTTTGTTGTATTACAGGTGATCTATATCAGTGTACCGCTCACTTTCAGCTCTGATCGTTCTCCTCCTCTTCCTCTTTTCTTCTTCACGTTTGATTGACAAACACTCTACTTGGATGTTTCTAAGTCCAGTTTTCCATTGATCTTATATTGAAAGTAGTTTAGGAACCAGAAGCTTGTTGAGCGTATTAATACAAAGTCTCAAATAAAATGAGATTGTCTTGTTTTCCAGTAAACCAAACGGTTGCCATGGTGAAGACTCTGTCAGAAATGCTCCCGTCACTCATTGCTCCGCCTGAAAAACTGGAACCTGCAACTGAGGAAATGCTTCATGTTCTGCAGGTGAGTTTTCATATTACTGGATTATAATCTCATTGCTTTTTGTTGATTGTTCTTCATTTTGTGTTTGTGTGTGCAGAACAGCTCAACGCCTTAACACTTCTAAATGTTTTTAAAAAAGGTTTAAGCATTCATTTAGCAATCCGCTGTTAATATTTTTGTTTTGTTGTGTGCAAAAAATAATACAGATGTGAAATGTTGCTGAACTCATATTTTTATTTAAATAAGCCAATAAAATTTCCTGTTCTAGTACTGAGGATCAATTCTTGTTCTTGAACTTCAGGTGTTTGTAGCTTCATTGAAGTTCAATATTTTTACTTCTTTTGTAAAGGTTTGACATGGCAGATACGTTTCCTTATGTTACCCAAGATGAGTGCCATTTTTGTACTTTTATTTCTGAATGGTGAATTTTTGCAGTGCAGGATAAATTCCTCTGTTGTTGGGCTGTTCCTCTGGTTTTACGTTACTCTGGATTTCTTATTTTGTATTTTGATTGTTCAGCCATCTCATGTCATCTTTCCTCTGTAATTGGTTCCAGCTGTTCATCATCTTGATTGCCCCGCTGTGTGTGTGTGTGTGTGTGTGTGTGTGTTTTCTTGCATCGTTCCCTGCTGGGTGCTTGTGTCTCCTTGCTCTGTCTTCTCGTGTTCCCAGTGATCTCCTGTGGTTTACGCAGGAGGTTTCTTGGACTATTAAAACTCTCCTCATCTAAAATCTGCTTCCATCCTGTTGCACTTTGGTGTAACTCACAACGACTTAGCAACTCATGACAGTTATGAGGAACACACAGTGAGTGTTTAATGCATGGGCTGCTGCCGAAGGACAGCGTTGATAAACGTGACTGTGTATTGAAAACGTCAGATTGTTCTGTTCTCATGCACAACTGTGTTTGGAGAAAGAATGAAGTGGGAGCATGTAGCCGTTAGTTTAAGAAAAGGACTCATCCATGGAGGTTTCCAGGGAGGGAAGAGCCTGTTGGTTCATGATTTACTTTTTTTAATTCAGTTCTGGCTCCTTGCAGTGACTGTAAAAACCCTGAACCTGAATAAGTAACTTGTCAATGTCAGTTAGTTTTTATTTTCCAAGAGTTATTCTGTAATCAGTGGGACAGAGAGAGGGATGCTACTCTTTATGCATGTTGACTTTAATACTGCCATTAAGTTTAGTTTATTTGAGATTTTGGCTGAAGTCTTCCACCTCTGTATACATCTGTTACAAAAATCACATCTTCTAAAATGAGCGGCTCATTCTTTGTGTTTTAGATGACAGCAGCTCACCAGGTTGTCTCCTGTATCCTCCATGTTTCATGTTTCATGTTTCAGCCCTGATGAATGGTGGAAGGACAGGATTAATAAGACCTGAAATCTCTTCGGCGGACATTATGGTCCACATCTTGAAGCACTTCCAATACCATCTTTTCTTTCTGCGTCCTTGTTGGTACAAAGTTCACCAGAAATTTATTTTTTTCCCAAATCATTCTGGTTTTTAATCAAAGCATCTATTGGTGACGTTTTGAGATGATGATATCTGCCCTCATAATCTACATTTTATTCCTAGATTCTGCAATCCGCCTTCCCTCCAATCTAGTTCCTCTATAGAAACCATCTTTAACAAAACTGGTGTTACTAGTTTTTTTTTCTCCAGGAAACAAAACCTGCTGTCCTGATTGCTGAATGTGTGACGCAATAGCCACACATTTAGCCATGGCTAATGGCTGATTAGCCATGGCTAATGGCTAATGGCTAATGGCTAATTCACTGATGTAGGCAACATCTGACCCTTAACCTGTTTTCTGTGTCTGTTCCCATCAAATACATACAATAAAATATTTAGATGCAGATTTTTTCAGTCACTGTTACATCAGTTGTTGTGTTTAACCAAAGCATCATTTTGAACAGAAGGTACCTTTAGTGACACGCCTGTTCATCGGTTCACGTCGTTGCTTTGTGCTGGCAGCTTAAGGTGCAGAAAGTCGCCCACCGTTCTGGAGTATGTAGGACAGGATACGTCTGGGAACAGATTAAAACCAACTGAGCACATCAAACTCATGGAAACTTTCATAATGGTGGCAGTTTAAAGCAGAAATCTCCAACCTCAGAGCTACTGCACTGCAGCTTTTAGGTTCTTGACCTCTCATTTTCCAGAATTACGCCCCCTAGAGGGGAATCCTGCTGGAGTGACACTGTTACAATAATTTGTCCTTCTTTAGGTTTTTACAAAGTTAGCTTGGTTGAGTCATTGCATGTTGGACTATTGTTCCCTTATTGTTTTGGATGCTTGCTTTTTTAACTTTTGGACAGTTGGCCTGATGCGTAAGAGCAGAAATAATTCTTGGTGTTAACCACAGACCCTCTTCTACTTCCCTTTAGGACAGTTTAGTTCCTGTAACATTTCATCCACAACAACTGCAGACAACCCTGGGAAAACCTTGAACTGCAGTCAAATATGATCAGAATTACCCCGTCTTTTCTCTCCCATCTGGTCTTTGCTATGAGTTGCAGTTTGTTTTAGGAAAGTTTCTTTTATCTCATGTAGAAACCAGAAGTCCTGAACTCCTCTGGAATCCTCGGCCGTTTTAAAGCAGCTGGACGAGTTTTTATATTGCAATGAAACTCTGCAGACAAACAGCTGTTTACTTAAGCTGTTTGCTGTTCATTCCTCTATAATTACATCCCAGCAGTAAATACTGCTTTAGCATTTGTCCACACTAATTCCCACACTTATTAGTAGTTTGATGCCATTCACTGAGTCTCACCACGTTTCATTACTTTACGGTCAAACATCAGTAAAGGTGGAAGCAGTTAATTAACTCTTTGCATTTAAGGGGTATTATTTAATATTTTTTTAGATTCTGATTATTTTTCTTTTACTGATGGGTGTTTGGATGAATTAAACAACCAGTTTTCAGTTTTCAGTTATTTTAGACGTCTGCTCCAGCTTAAATGATTGCAGTAACCTCCTGAACTGCCGTAGAAGACTTTTAATCACCCAATTGTTTAAGCCCTGTGTGTGTGAGGGCAATGAAACACCTGCAGTTGGGAATGTGTTGCAGCAGTGTTTCCCAACCCTGGTCCTCAAGGCTCACTGTCCTGCATGTTTTAGAGGTTTCCCTGCTTCAATGTGCCTGATTCAACTGATTGCAGCTCAACAAATGGCTGTTAATGAGTCATTAATTGAAATCAGCTGGACTGAAGCTAGAAAATACCTGAAACATGTAGGACAGTGATCCTTGAGGACCAGGGTTGTCATGCAATGTGCCAGTTTGTCTCTACCAGAAATTGTCTGCATTGTAAACAACGATCCTCCTCTGCGAAGACAGACGTGTCGAGTCGAATGAGATGACTGAATGAGAATTCACTTCCTCTGCTGCCGTCGCTAAAATTACAGGCCTCTAGTTTAAACTCAAAGTTCAAACATCATAAGAATATATTTTATATTCTTAGCAATTTTCTAATAATTAATCACTTGAATTGAAAATCAAGTGAATAGACAACTCTTTGATACTGCTTCTCTCAAGATTAGCTGCGAAAACAAACTTATAAAACAATGTAAAAAAAGAAACAAACATGCATTTTTCTCGGTTCACCTGTTCGGATACCTGAAACCACTTTAAAAAACGAATCAGGAACTTCCAACAGAGAAATAAGCTGCTTTTAATTCCTCTGGTGCAGCTCTAAGAGACTGATGGCATTAAGTTGACCCGTTCAGGTTTTGGATGAAAGGCTACTCTGTTGTTGGTCACAAAGATTAAGATTAATGGTCTCCCTCAGAAGGTTCTGCCCTAATTATTCTGCCTCAGCAACAAGAGCCTGGTCCTTTTAGGAAAGGCTTTAAACTGGAAAAATACTGGCCACCGTCGGGAAGCATGTGATTCTCTTTAATATCTCAATTTCTATTTTTGCTCCTTTCTAAAGGTGAAAAATCCACAAAAGCATTTGATGTTTAGTCCCAGTTTAGACTCACTTGTTTTGCGGTTTTGCAAGAGTGACTGTGATAATTCTTTATTTTTTTACATCACACCTTTGTTTTTACAAAGGTGTAACATAGATGAGCAAACTTTATGATGATGTTGACCCTTGATTTTTTGTTGAAACAGTAAAAACGTTAGAGGGACTTCCAGGTATTCATTTGAGAGGGCCTTACTGGCGACAGGAGCTTGTGTTGGGTAATAATGCCCTGGGAGGTCGTTTGGGTCTGCAGTGTTTTTTACACAACCTTCTAACAATGCTTTCATTGGATTTTCCCCGTGTTTTAAAAAATCACACAAAGGAATTTTATGTAAGTTCTTACTCAACTGGAGGCTAAAAGTTGTAAAGTTATCCTATTCTTCCCTGTCCAGAGACTTTGTGTAAAAGATCCTGCATAAACTTTAGATAAGAGTCGTGTAGAAACGCTGAGCTCGTCTTCACCGACACTAAATGCTTTGATGGATGATAGAGAACAATGAGCCACAGCGCTGTACCATCTTGGCAACAGGCAGCACTCCATGATCTGGTTTCAGTGGGTGTTAAATTATGAGGCAGACTGGCATGAGCCTCCTGGGACTGGATGGCAGAGCCTGATACTGACAGGAAGAGAGTCTGTTATGAAAAGTAAAAGTAAAAATAATTGGTTTTAACTGGCAGGAAAAAAACCTGAAGCAGGATCAGTTGCTACTGAGCCAAATATGACATCATCACACACACACACACCCCTACACACACGCACACACACACACACACACACACGCACACACACACACACACACACACGCACACACACACACACGCACACACACGCACACACACACCCACACACACACACACACATCAGCAGAGAAGTGTTATTTGATCCACTCTAGTGGATCTTTTTAGTGAATTCAGTCCTTTTTTTTAAAAAAAATCACCATTTAGTGTAAAATTAGTTTTTCAGATTTTTATGATGCTTTTTGCAGAAATGCAAACCAAAGTTTCCAGGTTTTAAACACACTGAAAGACAAATCTGTTCTTTAATGTTTCAAATAATTTCATGATTTTGTCGTGATGCAGTGTGTCCGTGATTAAATGAGGTTATGCATCTGTTCAGGTTCATGTCCATCTAAATATGATGCATATTTGCTTAAATTACAACCAGATTAAACAGCATCACATTTTCAAAGGTAATAGCTTGTTGAGTCTTGCAGATGGCAGGAATAAAAAGCTGTTAGCAGAATGTAATATTTGTGCATTTTGCAGGGTAAGATGTCATTACTGTCTTTTAAAGTCAGACACAAGCTCAGGCAACAGAGACAGCAAGAAAAATGCAGAAGCTATTCAATAATGAAGCAAATGAAAACTTACGAGGATGACAGGGAAGAGAAACTGGAGGCAAGTTTGTAAAACAATGACGAAGTGCAATGGGAGAAGCCAGAGGGAGAACAATGTAAACCAGGGAGCTTAAATACACCGACAGAGGAGAGAGTGAGAAGGAACCTGATGGGTTAATCAGACGGACATGAAGAGAGAAGGCAGAGCGAAATGAAGGAATGACAAACAGCTGGACAGGAACAAGCTGGCAGGCAGAGGGAGGAGGAGAGAGAGAAACCAGAAACTAATAGAAACAGTAAAGAAAAAAGAAACAATTAAAGACATAAATCCAAAACAAACAACGAAAAGAAATGAACTAAAATAAAATGACAAAATATCAGCAAATAAACAGTAAATAGTAAAAAAAAAACTAATATGCAAATCTAACTGCTGATTATGTTTTTGGTCAGTTTGAAAGATTTTGACCAACTTTTATCAGGTGTAAATCTTAATGACTTAAGAAGCTAAACTTTGGAGAATAGTGAGGAACAGAAAGAAAAGATGAGGTAAAATGACAGAAGAATTAAAGATGGCATTACTTTTCTTTTAGTTTTACATTTTCTCTCTTGTTAGAACTGTGACTTTACTTGCAAAAACATGAATAAATGGATGAATAAAATCTAATTACATCATATAATAAAGCAAGTTGAGAATAAGGCCTGGAGAACAGTTTTATGATACGGCTTTACTGTGGGAAATTCCACAGGCTGATATTTTAGGATCAGACAATAAACGCCTGCAGGAATCAAGTAATGTTGAGTCTCTCATACTGTCACCTGAGACAGCAGCTTCATAATGGCTAATAAGAGTAACAAGATCATGACATAACATCCCCACAAGCTCAAAGCCAAACAAAGAGCAAAATATGTTTAAGTTGTAATTTTCATTCTTCCTCTTCCTGTGAAATGTGAATGTGTGTGAAAAATTGTAGAAACATGATGAGAAAACCACCTGGAGATTATTAAAAACACCTTTTCATATTTCTCCACAGAAATATAAAAACCCAAACAAGGTTTTAGATTTGGATTTTTAATACCAATATGAAAGAAAACAGGCTCAATCTTTGACCCACTTTCCAAAGTTCTGCATTGTGTTCAGAAACACGGCTGTACGTTTTGCCTCATCATATCAGCATGAGATGAAGGGATCTGCATGGAGAATGTTGAGCTAACAGGCTGAGCTGAAAAGATCCTAAATGTGAAATGCTGCTGTAGATGTTTGGATCTCCTGATCTCTCATATCTGATCCTTTCAGCCTTGGTTACATGATTAGCCAGTCTACCAGCATTGTAACTTTCTCATGCTGTGTAGATTAGTAAGTAGGTCCAGGACCCTACAAGGTCATTGAGGTCTGCAGTCTGTTGGAGCAATGACAGGAATGTGTTGCCGTACAGCGATGACAGCTTAAATGCACAAACACATACAATCAGTCACATCCAGTCCCAAAGACGTCAGCAGCTTCCTGGAACGTGTGACAGCGACTCATGCTCCAAAGTGTCCTCTGCTTTTTCCTCTCATGTGGATTTAAATTCCTTTTTCTGTCTCATTTGAATGTGTGGTTGGAGAATCATTGTTCCAGTAAAGCTCAGTGAGACGTACAAACATGACTTGTTGAGTTCAGACATTAGATTTCTCCGTCCCATGGATAAAAACGACTATGATTTCAAAACTTGTAGATTTCATTTCTTTTTTAACCAGCATGATTTCTATGTCAATGAGAAGCCTAATAGATTTACTTTCATAAGCAGATCCTTACCCTATTGGCCCTTTGCAGTTCTGTCACTTGACCAGTATTAATAGTATTGAATGTATTAATAGTATTGAATGTATTAATAGTATTGAATGTATTAATAGTACTGAATGTATTAATAGTATTGAATGTATTAATAGTATTGAATGGAGGGACTGTGATTGTTTTCCTAAGTTGCTTCTGCCATTATAGCCATGGCTTCTACTTGTTCAAGTCGAGCTGATTTGTCCCCAACTCCCAGTTGGGGCTGATAGACTCATAAACCGACTCTTACCTTCTCCCTCCTGACGTGTTTTTAATTTGATCAAAAACTCGTCTTTGCCTGAATTCATGGCACAGAATTTCCACCATCAACGATATTTTCCCTGACACCAGAGAAGATGTAAAAGTGTACAAAAGTCAAGATGCTTACTGGGATTTTTTTTACATGCTAGTTTACATGTATGATGGTGATGCTGATGCATTATCTCCATGGTTACCAGGGTCTAGACATGTTCCTTCTCAATAATGCAATATTTGACGTCTACCAACATCGTCATTTTCTATCCTCATTAAAAGGTTTGTGATAAATAAGTTTGGTTTAAATCCTTGTCTGTGCAGCCGACTGCACAGACAAATTATGTTTTGTTTTTATTTAAAAAGACAAAAACAAAACCTGAAGATGTTTGATTAAAAGATATTTCATTGTGCAGATGTTGGTTGCTGTGTCTGAGCTGTCAAACGGAGCAGAAAGGGATTCTTTTTCAGGGTGAATGTGTCCAATTCATTATATCTGAGCCCTTTAATACGCCTGATAACTCCTTTAATTCCTTCTAATTTGTGTTTTTACTAAACACAGTCAGAGCCAGACTGAAAGTTAGTGCTCCAGTGATAAGGGAGGTGTGTCTGCAGACACTCAGTTCTGTTTGGTGAGCTGAACTAAACAGCACAGCAGCTGCAAGGTCAACAGTCAGAGGCATTAATGCATCTGCATACTTTCTTCTCTTTGTTATAAATAGATAAACCGACTCACAGTTAGTATGAACTTGTGTTCAGGAAGACTAAGCAGTTTTATCTTTGCTGCAGTTTGATGCTTAATTATATATTGGGAGTTACCCTCAGAGTGTGTGTGTGTGTGTGTGTGTGTGTGTGTGTGTGTGTGTGGGTGTGTATTTATTTTATATTTCAGGTTAGACAGGGGAATACAATTCTATCTTGACAGTGGGAGGAAAGAAGACTCAGTCTTTCCAAAGATCTGCCCAAATTTAATTAATAGTCTAAAATCATTTTAGTCTTATCAGTAAAAATGATAATATCGTTGAAAATCTCATTTATTTCAGGAACATTATCACTGAGTGACGCACGTTATACATCAGACGAATAAAAAACTGTTTTTAATAGAAGAAATAGAGGCTTAATGAAAAGTGTGTTTAAGGTTTGATTCTAATCTAACAATGGGAAGCATATTCTGATTTATTAAATATGAACAGATGCATCTGCAGCTCCTTCTTCCACATGATGGGGATTTAAGTTTCTATTCCTCAGGAAAACAAACTGTTTGAATCTGTGTGTTTAGAGCGCGTAGTTACATTTTATGACAAAATTCAGAAGTTTATTTATGCAGAAGCACTTTTGATTTCCAATTTGAACTTTCCTTTATATCCTGATGTTTTGACACAACTGATCATCAGATGATGTATAGCAACTTTTGGCAGGACAATATGTGATGAGAGCTTCAAAAATGTTTCCAAACATTTGCTGCTGTTTGCAACAAAAGAAGCATCTTAGTTTCCTAAATATATCTGCCCTCTGTTGAAGTGCTGCACTGATAGGTAGTGATGCTGCATAATAGCTGGAAGCTCTGAAAATAAAAATAGACATTTGAAGTTTGTTGTTCATGAAGTCTGAGGTTAAATGAGCAGAGTTCCTTTAAATGTCAGCTTGTTGTCATTTTGACGGTAAATAAAGAGTGACTGCTGCTGTGGTAAAAAATAAAAACCTTATCTCACTTGTGTTTTATTTTTATTTTGCTTGTATATGTTCTTATCTCTCATTTTGCACTCAGCACAGGAGGAAATCCCATGATTCACAGCTACATGGCCCGCTGCCTGATTGGCTGCTCCTGCTCTCAAAATCCTCAAAACACAATCAGCTTCTCCGTCTCCTGCTCCTCACATGACTCGACTCGTTCACACCTCTGATCAGCTGATCGCTTTACTTCTGTTTTTAACTTCTGCTTTTTTTTCTCATGCTGTTTGTTTTTGTTCTCTAATTCTGTTCGGTGATGCCGAGTTGTCTCGTGTGCAAACACTTTTTGTGATGTACCGGCATAAAATCCTGTCAATAAACTGCAGTTGACCTTAATAATCCCAGTTAATCTGAGGAAAATGCCACAGCGCTCTAGTACATGTCTTTAAATGCACATTTGTATTCAAAAATTAAATTACTGTTAATGTGTTTAGCCCAGAAAACTATAAACATCATTTGAACTCATTGTTTACTTTTCAAATGTGTTTTTAGAACAAATTTTAAATATATATTTAACAAATAATAAGTCATTTGTTTAAGCAAACATACAAAAAACCTTGCTTTTATGAACCTAATAAGTGCATCATACATAAGAGACTCTTTCAGATTTTCTATTGTAAAATTAACATCATATTTGAATCTCCAGATATATATGTATATTTTAATTTGGCATATATGTATATATCTTACATAATTTGGTTTTTCCCAGTGGGTAAAACAATCGAGATATAAAACATTTCAATGTTCCTACTTTCCATTATAATTCATGACAAAATGCTACCGATGCCGTTTATTCTCCTGTCATTTAAATGTGTTTTCCTTGCAGACAGAAATGCATGTGTCACTCTGCAACGTCACCCTGATGTTTCTGGCTTACGCTGAGTGTCAGATTAGTGTGTGGCTGTGTGGAAAGTGTTTGCCGATACAACAGGGTGCTGGCTAAATTACTGCAATCTTCACACTCTGACTTTCACCTCCTCGTTCTTTTAATGGCTGCACCTGCCTTCGCAGGCATGAAGTGAGTGAGATTTACGATACGGGGAACATCCTGGTGTCTCGAAAGATAACTCAGTCCAATTTTTTATTTTATCTTATTTGGTTGCTCTGCGTGAGTTTTACTGTGTTCAGTCAAAAAACTAAATTGCAAAGACCAAGAAACTGAGCCAGACGTAAAGCTGTGGAGATTAGTGAGGGTTTCACTAACAGGTGGTTCATTTCACAAAGCTAATTTCATTTATGAATTTATTTCTTTTAAGTTGTGCCAAAGAAATTAAAACCTTTTGATTTGTTGATTAATTTTAACATCTTGTTTTGAGATCACCTGGTGATGTGTTGCCATGGAAACCCACCCAGGAGCCTTTTGTGCTCCTCCAGTCTCAATGGGAAAAAAACCTCATTGACTGAAAATAAGAAAAGGAGGAAAACTGAGACAGAGAAACTGATCATGAGAGACGGACAGAGATAAATATGGAATAAAATTCAAATTAAAAACTACCTGATCAGGTTTATTAATCAGACTCAAAGTAGTTTTTGAGCAAGTACTAAACACATTTGTCAGTAAGGTCATATTTCTATATTTTATATTTTTGTTGGTCTGATGTAAATTCTAAGCTTTAATGTTGTATTTTTACTGACTGTAAGCAGGAAGTCATCATAATTAACAGAAATAAATGCTTTTAAACATCAGTCTGTGTGTAATTAATCTTTCCAATGTGTGATTTGATGAAATAAAGGAAGTTTTCAGTGAAATTCTGATTTATTGAACTGTAGACATTCACATCCTCATATTCAGCCAGCGCTGCAATGGAACCGACCGTTTCACAGCATATTAATGTGTTGAAATGGCCCAGTCAAAGTCCTAAATCTGATGGTCTGTAGCATGATTAGAACGTTTATGTTCTGTCTCTATCTAGAGCAAAAATCAGACATGCAAAACTTGACAAATGTTTTTGGCATCATTTTCCTTCCATCTAATATTTGATGTATTTTGTTTTGGTTTGTAACATAAAATTACAATAAATACATTTAAGTTTGTGGTTGTAAGAAAGGAATAAATTCAGTAAATACTTTTTCTAGGCAGTGTATCAAAAGCATATAAAGATTATTTTCCTTCACTGTCTGTCGTTAAACTTCAACCTAAAATGGGTTTTTAGATCAGCTAACTGTTTTTGAATGTAACAGAAGGTGGTGGATACATTTTGGGATGCTGTGTTAAAACCCTGAATGTTTATTTTATTTGACTCAACATTTCAGTTTCGGTTTTGTGAAAATGAAACCCGGCAGCCAGTCACTAATAATGTTTAAACTGCTGTTGGTTGTGGGATCAGACTGGATGAGAGAGCAGTCCAAGTCTGGGTTTCCAGTCTGGGTTTCCAGTCTGGGTTTCCAGTCTGTGTGGGATGAAGGTCCTCTGGCTGGCTGTCAGTTCTGACTGTAACTGTAAGTAATCTCAGCTCTGCTCTGTGTCTCCGTGTCCCATTAATAGCAGCTTAGTCACAGCCTGAAGCTGCAAATGAGATAAGAAACTCGCAGAACAGCAGCTGCTTACAAGTGGAGAACCTTAAAATGGCCGTCTCTGTTTACGTGGGCGTATGACAGTAACCTGGAGTTTGCAATAAATTATCTATAAATTCATAGGAAAAACTAACAACATGAAATATTAAAATGGCAGTGTGTTAAATATCGGACACGTCTGAAATATTTTGGGTTACCAACATATTTTTTTCATCCTAACTAACTCTAACAGGAGACGTTTCTCTGTCAAAGACAAAAAACTTTTTGCTTTGCTACATTAAAATGTGAAATAGGGAGGAAATTAAAGGGAGTTACTGAAATATTTGCTCACAGTTTGAGTGTGAGAGAAAAAAGAGATCAGGATGGAGGAGACAGGAAGAAAGAGAAACAGAAATATTTCAGGATGTTATCTGATCAGTCAGGTGTGGCTGAATTAAACTGATGAAAGAAAGGGATGAACTTTATTTTAATGAAAATAATGTGGCATTTTTATGAAGTCCAAGGTAACAGTGTAGTTCTGCTGCTCCTGTTTAGGGGAGCAGTCTTGAAAAATTTTGTTCCACAGAAAAGTTGTCAGGAGAAAAATGATAAAATTCTGTCAAAGACTTTTCTCTTTATGTTGCAGCAGATATGTCAAAGAGTCCAAGTATTTGTATTAATAATGATTGAACATGTTTATAAGCAAGTATCTAAACACCATTTGAGAAAATTAAAGTCACCAAATTCATTCGTTACTTACAGTAACTACTGCGTCTCTGTCATTGTGAGGTTCAGTAATTATCCACATAAATATGCATTTTAATGTAAGATAAAAACTGATTACAAACCTGGTTCGTTCCATATTCATTTTATTCCTTTGTTCTTTATTGAGGTTTGATCTTATTAGTTCACTGTTAACATCTTGAATCATTTCCTGTTCGGTTTATCTTAGTGTTAACTCAGCTGTCTTTGTGTTTTCATGTTTAGTGAATTCCCCCTGCTGCCACAGCTGTTCAGCATTCCCTCTGATTAGTTCACCTGTTTTCAGTGGCATTCTCCACCTCAGTATTTAAGCTCCTAGTCTTCCTTTCTGGATTCTTCCGGTCTGCTCCTCCGGTATCGATGTCCGCCTCTCCTCGTGTTAAAGTCTCAGTGGTCGACCAGCCGCATCGTGGAGGCTGCAGTTCTTAACTCCGTTGTCTGCAGGGCATTTACTGGAGGTTTCCTTTTCTCTCTGTGTCCTTCATCCTGACTTCTACTGTCAAATAAAATCCTTTAACGCCACAAGTTCTCCTTGTTTCTGGTTATAAAAGGTTCTGCTCATCTGCACCACCATCAGCTTCTGATTTTGAGTCGACTTTTAAACCTCACAATAAGATGAATTTTCCCCCCCAATAATCTAAGACCTGCTTGTTTCTACCAAGTATAAATTTTGTGGTGGAAAGAAAATAATTTCAAATCTAAATCTGTCAGGGGTGTGAATAGTTTGTATACATTAAATTCTAATTATTAAGCATATTTAGAGTAGATAAACTAGCAAGAAGTTAAATAATGACCATATTTTTACTGCCAACACAGAAAAGTCGTTCATCAGTCTTTGACACATAAAACTGTTGCAGCTTTTTACTCTAAATCTGGTAAAATCTTAAATATTAACACATTTTAAATGAGTTTTTCGTCACTTTGATTGTTGTTTTTATACAACATTGATTTTGCAACAGATGGTAATTTCCTGAAAAGTCCTGCTTGCAACACAGGGTGTGCAATATGAGATTGTAAAACAAACCAGCACAAACCGACTCATACAAATGTCTGATGTGGATTTGATGCAATAAAGCTTATAATCAGGCTGATAACACAATATAGCACCTCTTGTAAAGCTATAAAGCTTCTTTTATTTCACCTTGCTTTCTGACAGCAGGATGGCGTATTTTAGCCGGGAAGTTAACGTTTTCTTCTTCGAGGACAATTTGAGTGTGAGGAGTCACATTACAGCAGCTGTAAAACCGATTCAGTGGCTTAAAGAGCGGTCAAGGTTTACAGATACACGTCATCTTCTGATTGCGCTGACGTAACGTTTGGAATAATCCAGGACTCAACAATTTGAATTACGTTTATTTGAACAGAATCCTTCTGTCAGTGTGAGGGTTGTTATGACAACAGACCGCAGACTGAAGCTGCTGTGATCTGTAAACCCATGCACAACACTTTACCCATTGAGTTTTCTTACTTTTCACATCCATGGAAACAAATATGTAGGTTTTGTTTGGGCATTTGTTTCAATTTACAGAGTAACATCATCATTTTGGCTTTCTTAGTAAACTTGAACTTGAATTTGAATGAACTTGAAATTGCTGAAAGGTATAACAAACATAAAAAAATGGCAGAAATGTAAAATTTAGCCAATAGAAATGAATGTAGAGCAGGATAATTTTATTTTTAGTCAGTGAGTTAAACAGGTTGTGCTCCTTCAGGATGGGGATGCTCTGGGACCTCAGACATCAGGCTGGCCGGTCCTCTGGGGAAAGAGACACCCAGGTTCCCCAGCCGACGTGTTTACACCACAACCTGACCTTGGTCAAGTCAAAGACAGCGGATTGGTCGGCTTTTAGGACATCAAAAAAGATTGGCAGTGATATGCAAACCATTGTTATTGCACTCTGTGCTGCTATTTTTGGATATAACTGTTATGACCATCAGAGTACAATCGGAGGTATGCCTGAGATCTCTGCTCTTGGGAGGCGTTAAGACGAGCCGAGTAGAGGAGAACCAAGGGCAAATGTTGGGCTCTGATTATGTTTCTGCTCCCCGTGTGTCACAATGTTCCATTTGCTCTACGCGTTTCCTGCATCATCCTGGAGACAAATCAGGCTGAGAATGCCATTGTGTCTTTGGTGCAGCTCCTTTACTTTCCATTCACACATTCCAGCGAGCCATATGTGAACTGCTGCAGCAGCTGCTGTAGACAGACATGCTGGTGGTCACATGCACAGAGCATTACTTCATATCAGTGGCTTTGGTTTCAGCTGTTCTTATCCTCAGACAGCCTGGATATTAATCTGCACTTTTCATCACTGATTAAGAGTTTATTAAAAGAATCAACTCTCTTGGATTTGAGAATATAAGATAACTATCTTCCAAATATCTGTTATTCATTTAGGTCAAACTCAAACAAAAAATACATTTAGTGAAAACCAAATGGACTATAACTCTAATCACACAGTCACATCAGTTACCAGCTAACTTAAGGATAGAAAGCCGCCCTGAAGCCCTGATCTCAGTCATGTGGAAAATTTTCAGGCGGAGCTGAAAGTCTGAACAATCAAGACCACCTGCAGACTACATGCAAACTACATGCAGACCACCTGCAGACCACCTGCAGACTTTATGCAGACCACCTGCAGACCACCTGCAGACTACATGCAACCCTCCTGCAGACCACCTGCAGACTTTATGCAGACCACCTGCAGACCACCTGCAGACTACATGCAGACCACCTGCAGACCACCTGTGGCACCGGTGTGGGACCTTTCTCTGGTGCTTGAGGCTCTGCAGTCCCTCCCATTTGAGCCCCTGGCATCGGCGGACCTCAAATGGCTCTACTTGAAGACAGCGTTCCTTTTGGCGACGCTTTCAGCAAAGTGTGTGGGGGAATTGCAGGCAGGAAATCACCCAGCACCTTTACTCGGTTTTACAGGGTAAATGTGGCTGCGCCCCATCCTCTTCAAGGAATCCTGGAGCAGCATACCTCTACATCACATGAGGCTGGGTGGTGTAGTGGTTGTCCCTTGAATGTTGCTGATTCCTCGTGACCTTGTTGACATAAGTCAGCCAGTGCTTGAAGCAGCGCCTCTGGCAGTCAGTAGGGATGAAATAGAATGAAAGTAACTACGGTTCTATGAATCCCGGTTCACCGCCAACGTGCTTGGTCCCTTGGAATCCTTGCTTCTCGCGAGAAGATTGAGGAATTGAACCCTGGGCGCCATGTGACTATATAGAGTCAGGTGGGTCCCCAGCAGGTCACAGGTGACCTTGTTGTCATTAGTACTCGACCTGCGCATGCGCAAGAATGATCATTCAGTGATTGAAGCACCTCCTCTGGTGGTCATCCGGGATCCATAGAACCGTAGTTACAGTAGAAACTTTTGTTTCCAGGTTGTAGCAGCTGTGATCAGGTGATCTGCTTACTTCATGGATCACCAAAGATCCTCTCAGCTGATGAAACTTAGTGTGTATTTGAAATGTTTTAGACAGAAACCATCGGAAAGTTCACACATTTTTCTTCATGAATGAACAGAAGGGTTTGTGTTGTTCAGATAAACAGACCCAGCTTTTCTTGCTGCTTTATTTAATTCTTTTTAAGTAGATACTACCTTCACTGACAAGCTCTTCTGTTCCAGACACACTGTGTTGTGTATGCAGGTGTTGCGTCTCACTCATCAGCACCTTATTTTCACTTTGAATCACAAAGAGCAAAGTAAATAAAATGTTTAGTCGACAAATAAATCTAGAAAATGGTTTGTATTTCTCCTTTGTGTCATGCAGCATGACACATTTTAGTTTAATGTTGCAGATATCCATTACATGCTTTATGCCTGTGCAGTCACTTTGTGATTCTCAGTGAGTCTTTCTTATCTTCACCGAGTCGAGAAAGCCTCCCACCAGATCCTCCTCCTCGCCTTTTTGTTGAAAAGTTACATTTGAATTTTCCTCCCTCCACAGTGAACCTGTGTGTTTCCATCCCTGGAATCCAAACAAACGTTGGCAGCCTGCTGGTCATGTAAAGAACTGCAACTCCTGCTTTGGTAGCGTTCCACTTATTTAGACAAAAAGTTACACAGTGATACTTTTGGGCTGATCCAGCAGGGCAGCAGGAAGCGTAGTGGAAGGTTGCAGGTTTGATCCCTCTGTTGCCCTGACGCTTGTCAAAGTGTATTTGGAAAAATACTGAAATCTAAGTTACTTACCGATCTTGGTTTAGGCGTAAATGTGACTTGTAGTTTAAAAAACACTTTGATTTGTTAATATGAGTTAAAATGTGTTGATTTACCATGAGATATCTGAGAGAATTATAATCTTTTGTTTCAGGAACAGGAATCTCCTGCTCCTAAAGCATCACCTGAAACGTCCAGCTGCTCACAAGAACAAACTGAATATGTTCTGAGGAAAACGGTTTGGTCAGATAAAATAAAGACAGAGCTGTTTGGTGATTTGAAGCTTTTGAACTTAACCCTCCTGTTGTCCTAAAATAACATTTAGTGGATCTTTGGGGCGTTTTAACACAGTGGGGGGTCATTTTGACCCGAGGACAACAGGACGGTTAGAACACTCAGCGGTTAAGCATGGCGGTGAAGGTGTCATGCTGTGAGGCTGTTTGTCTGTATGCTGCACAAATCAATGGAATAATAATGAGAGGAAACCTGACTTCTCCTCACGTCAGCGAGACAAGTCACAGCTCATCATAACTGGGTGTTAAAGCAGAACAAGTGTCAAAAAACTGGTTCTGGACTGGATAAACAGGCTAGAATTTGATTCTGACATAAATTCCACCAAACCCTGAAATGTTAAATATCTGTGGTACATGCCTAACACCTGGAACAGGCCAGGAAATCTCTCCATTCAAATGAACTCAAACAGATTTTCTCAGGATAGTGGTTAAACATTCAACCTGAGTTGCCACAGGTTGGCTGATGTTGGCAAACATTTTATGGTCAAGGTGCATCTTGAAGAGACTTTTTAACCAAAGATTACTGCAACTAAATGCACATATTTTATCCTTCAATAATCCTGTATGGATTAGAGAAAATCCATCATAATAACTGCATTTCCATGCTGGTCAAAGTGTAAATAAATAATTAAAAGCTCAAAATTAATATAATCCATCTCATGATGAGTAGGCGTAAACTTCTGACCATATTGACCCAAACATGGTCTGTAAATATAGTTTTAAATACTTTCACTGAATGTTTTGTGAATAAATGTAAATCCAACCCATTCTCACTCTAAGGGTGTCACATAAATTTGGTCAAACAAAGTACAATATGGTCAGAAGTTTACGTCTACTCGTCATGAAAACTCAGAATCCACTCACACAAATTCCCTGCAGTAAGACCTGAGACTTGAACCTGTGAGGTTTTCTCACTGTGAGGTTTTCTCACTGTGAGGTTACAGTGACGACTGCAGTTCTGTGTGGCCAATCCTAGAGTTTCATTAAACATACATGGATGTAACAAAATGACAACAAGAATCTTGTATTTTAGTACATTTTGTACAGAAACCACCTTAAACAACAACAACAATTCAAGCTGCTGTACTTTTGTTTACTTCAGTGCAGCATCAGCCTCCTTTTGTTCACCTATGGAGTGCACTCTGTTTAAAAGCCTTCAGTTGTACTAATGCTGTGTAAAACACTGGACAACATTACCAGTGTTCTGTCCATCGATACCCATCGGAACCAGACTTGAGTTCAATACTGCAACAAGAAGAAGAGTGCTCCACTTTTCCTGTTTATCTGCCGCTGCACACACTGTCCTCCATTTGTGTTTATCCCTCACTCTGTTTTTCTTTCCTCTGTCAGCATTGTGCACTCTGTGTTTTTGGATCATGTTATGTTCACGTCTGTCTTTGTATCCCTCGACTGCTTGCTGAATTAACTTGTGATGTTGTAGAGACAACAGAAATGAAAGGTCGCCCAGGAGAGGTCAGTCCGCCCATGTGCTGCTGACCTCTATTCACATGTAGAGGGGATTCCTGTTGAACTTATTTCACTTTGGTTCTGTTTCACATGATCAAAACAGACAAAATAAAAACCTGTCCACGGTTTTCTTTTCCTTCTAGTATTTTGCTGAGTGAAGAAACTGCAGAAGAATTAAAAAAATATAGAATGTTTTATTTACCTTTAAATTGATGCTTTTGATTATTATTGAATAATGTATAAATCATTATTTATTGGCACATTAAAGCACGCAGTCAATTCGACCAACACTGTCAGTAAATTTAACATGCATACAGTTGACAAAGAGTACATGGTTTTTACAGTTTTTTATTCATATAAATTGTTGAATGCATTTGCATTTTGTCTTCTTTACTCTGATATGCCAAATTAAAACCAATCTCTCTCTTTGCCTTCAGAAGTCGGTTCATTAGCACACAGAAACCTCCAGAGGGCAATTCAGTCTGAACTCATTTCCACAGAAATCTGATGTTTTATTAGAGAACAAACAGCATTATGAAGAGCAACAACAGGAAGCAGGTCAGTGATAATGTTATGGAGAAGTTTAAAGCATGACAAGGTTCCAAAAATAAGATATGAATATTTAATGGTCCAAATATTGCATGGTGATTTGTTCATCCATCATTGAAAACCAAAACCCAAATCCTACCAAGACAAAGCCATTTTCCTAAACTGAAGTTCTTATAGAATCATCTGGGAAACCTCTACAGATGCAACTGGAGGTAAATATCCAGAGCTACAATTTTATGCTTATCATTTGTACTAGAAAGTCAAGTTGAAAACTGAATAGGGAAAATTGGAGGCCATTAATTAAACTCAGGTTTCATCTTCAGTATATCTGCAGCACATATGAAACATAGTGAAAGCTGCATGTTGCTACAGACCTAAAGTCAGTCTAGTGAGGGTGATTCACATAATGTACAAAAACAACCCAACTTAAAACTGTAAAACAGTTTACTGCTGTCAAAAAATAATTCATTTTCAACTAACAGAGAAAAATAACCAGGAGCTCTGGGAAAAAACATTTACAGCAACCGGCAACTTTCAGGAAAACAGAAAATCAAAGCTCTCCTGAAAGAAATAAAAGCACAACAACTCAGCTCCCTGGTCACTAAACAGGAGAAAATAATACAGCTCCAATAAAACCCTCAAATTTTTATTGTTGTCTTTCACATTTTGACCACAGTCTACTTCCTACACTGAAAACTGCAAAAGTACATAGTTATAGATATACCACAATAAGATTGAACAAACAGCCTCAGATAAGATCACTTCAGATCAAGTCAGAAGATAAAGCGCTACGCCACTTAGTGATGCAGCTTTTTATGCAGTTCATGCATTTCAAACAAAGAAGAAAACGAGTCAGTAAAGCTTTTACACTGGCTTTTACACAGTGTTAAAATTTGATTTGCATTTTTTATGGTTTGTATCACTTGGTGCTAGTAGTGGACTGCACAGTGGCGCAGTTGGTAGAGCTGTTGCCTTGCAGCAAGAAGGTCCTGGGATCGATTCCCGGCCCGGGGTCTTTCTGCATGGAGTTTGCATGTTCTCCCTGTGCATGGTGGGTTCTCTCCGGGTTCTCCGGCTTCCTCCCACAGTCCAAAAACATGACTGTCAGGTGAACTGGTCTCTCTAAATTCTCCCTAGGTGTGAGTGTGTGTGTGAATGGTTGTGTGTCCTGTATGTCTCTGTGTTGCCCTGCGACAGACAGGTGACCTGTCCAGGGTGACCCCGTGTCTCACCTGGAACATTACCTGGACAGAAACCAGCCCCCCCTCCCCCCCCCCCCCCCACCTCCCCCCAACCCACTAGGGACAAGGATATGCAGAAAATAGATGAATGAATGGATGTGTGTACTTTGTTCTGCATAATGATTTTTTATTTTCTGTTAAATAAAGGACAAAATTAAAAAAGAACAAAACATTAAAATGCTGAGACAACAAAAAGTCAATGATAAAAACAATGAGAAACTAAGATTTAAAGCTTTGAACAAGTGAGAGAATGACAGGATTTCTTCTGTTTGGCTCAGGGAAGGAGAATGTGTTTATCCCTTAAACCTGGAAAAGGAGAAACTTAATGGCTGTTCTTAAGGAGAAAAAAATAAGTGATTTAAAACATTTAATGAGTGAATAGCAGAGTAGGAGCTCAGCCATCTGGATAATGCTCGGTTAAGGAGACGCCGATTGGCCTGCCATTAAATCCTCCACCAGCCACACAATAACAATAAAGACTTTTGTTTAGTAATGACTGGTAATTATCAGCACAAAACCCCAGAATAAACGTCTGCTCCATAACAGAATTGGGAATATTAGATTTCTTCTCTCAATACTCCTTCAAGTTGTGCACAGCAGACTGGAGTTCCTCCATGGCAGAAGGATGAGGAAACACAAACACCTTGCTGGGAGTGATGATGTATTTTCACATGGAAAAAGGGAAAAACATTTCATTTTTCCCCCAAAACAAATTTTATGTTGACATACAGACCAACTTTCTGCAATGGAAGTTGCCATGGTAGCATTGTCAGAAGTTGCATGGCAACAATCACAAACATCCCAGTGTAGATGGTCATCATGTTGTGCTGGAACAGAGGTAAAGTTTTAGTCTGGTTTTATTTTAAATATCTTTAGGAAGTATTGTGTTTTTAGTAGAATACACCAAAAGGACGTTACTTCATAACAACCTTCTGAACAGTTTGCTGACTCCCCCTCAATGTCAGAGCAGCCAGACCTGCCAAGACGTAGACTCCAGCAAACCTCTGAAGGAGTGCTGTGGTATCTGGCACCATCATGCTGGCAGTAAATCCTTTCAGGGCTTCGGAGCTACAAGCTGAGCCCTTAGTCTCCAGAACCCCACATATACCACACTGGACTAAGATTTGGCCAAGTAACCACCTTAGACTTGATGTTGTGCTCCTCAAACATTTCATGAACTATTTTTATTTTGTCTTTTTTAAAGAGGCCAGAGTCATCAGGGAATATGGTTTTTATGAAATAGAATACATGCTAAGTTAGAAATGTTGAGTTAGGAGGAAACATGTCAAAGTATCGTCCTCATGGATGGCAGAACCCAAAGTTTCCAAGCAGAGCATTTGCCCTCACAGGTTGTGTTCTTTCCTTCCTTCTGATTTTAATTATTCATTATAAAATGGCATTTAAAGAGTTTTATTGAAGACCAATAATAACCTGTTTTGCTGGAAACCACTACTGCAGCAGATTTTTGTGCCAGTACAGCTAATTCAAAAGTAAGATTTTAACGTTTCCTCGTGATTCGGTTTTATGTCACATCTTAGTATGGACAAGTTTAGCTGTTGCTTTAATTTGTCACATGATATAGATTTGCTTTATGTAATACATGTGGTTTAATGAGAGGAAAAAAGTATAAAAGGTTTTCTGAGCCCTTTCTGAGAGTGTAACAGAAATTCATGAGCAATATTCTGAATCCTTCAGCCAACTGGCTGATTGTTAAACAAGATGTATTTCAGCTGCACACAGTCAGGGACTGATTTCTGTTTTTGTTAAGAATATTTTTTTCTTCTCTTCAGCTTCTTCTAAAAGTATTTACATGTCATGACTTCCCATGTCCATGCATGTAGCACTCTTTGACCTGACAGACAACCAGCTACACCTGCTGTCCAGATATAAATAGGTTTTACTAGCTGTGTTTAGATTCACCATAAAATTCTGGAAATAGAAATTTTGAAAATAAAGTTGCTCAATGGAAACACACCAAGAAAAAGAAAAAACAAAAAAAAAAAAACAATGTATTTTTTGATTAAATATTAAATACTTTTGATAGGATGAGGTGGTTTTTCAGTCTTATTGAAATAGATTTATTTTTGAAAACTGAAATGGAAAAACTTTTTTGCATCACATGAATCACATGACCAACGTTGTGATGTTACTACTGGCTAAAACCATGAAGAAGACGACAGGAAGTAGAAGGAGGATGAAGTTTTGTTTTTTTTCAGACAGTGAAATCGGCAGGTGGAAAATGACCGTTAGCTTCACAGCCGAACTATATATCATGTAACTGTTAACATCGGTCGTTGCCAGGGTTTTTAATGACTTATTGCATAAATAAATTTACTCGTGTGATTTTCATTTCATTTCTTAACACCACAGTTATGAATTTGTGTATTTAAGCAGAATATAGACAAAGATTTGTGTGCATTAATCATGGAAACACAGCTGCTAAAGCCTCATAGGGGTAATAATGCTCCTTATCTATTTATGTGCTGTCCCTTAGAAAAGGAAAAAACAGAATAAATGATATTTAGGAGCAGAATATCAAGGCGGTTTTTTGTATCCTTGTCCCTGAGCGATACTTTATCTAAACTGGGAAAATGGCAGATCTCTCTTTTCTTATATTTTACAAGGTCAAGTACAGAGTTTCTGGAACCTTTCACACATTGACACTGTACTGGTTAAGAAAACGTGCAAAGAGCTGTGATGTACTGGTGACCCGTCCAGAGTGTACCCTGCCTTACACCCACTGACCGCTGGAGATGGCCAGCGGTCAGTGGGTATAGACAATGGATGGAGGGACAGACTAGTGTAAAGACAATGTAATACCTGGTTGTTGTTCTTTAAATAATCCTGATGGCATGACCAGAGGCACCTGTCTGATTCTCCAAAGGACAAAGAGGAGAAATGGAGGAACGGTCAGTAAAGATCAGCTTCAGCTGCACAACAGATAAAAGCTGTAATCTTCAAAAAATGTCAAAGAGCATTACCAAGTACAGTTATGTTTCAATTAAAGTGTAATTATAGCCTGTTTCTGTTATTTCAGAACCTATAAACATACTTGGGACTTTGAGCCTTTAAATGAACAGTAAGACACTAAGAATAGATTTTGTCTTTTTTACTTGTTTGTTGACTTTTTAAAATAAAAGAATCTGAACAATTGTCATTGAAGGAAATAGTGCAGAGCATTAGTTAGGTGAGAAACAGCCCACCTTATCTGTAATTCTGCTGTTTACAGAGAAGTGCTGCATTTATTTCTGTTTAATCCCTTCCCCTGGCCGGCATTGTGGTCAGATGACAGGCGCTAATCTCCAGGCTCCCTGCCTCTCTGAAACATGAGATTAAAACTGAGCTCTCCCATCACATATCAGGTTTCACAGGCCAACATGTCGGCTGCATGGAAATGATGACGCTTCAAAAATGAAATGACAGGAAATTTTTTACTCATTTTATTTTCAGTTGAACTTGTTTTTGTACGGGTCTTTTGCTAAAAGTTTGACATTCATTGCATCCATTTTGAAAAATAAAAAATAAATTGTTGTCAGGATCCAGTGATTCCTTTGGTCGTGTTTCACTGTCAGTTTATTTTATGTCTAGTTATTCTTTATTTCTGTTTTATGTTCCTGGGTTCTGTTAATTGTTTTATTAGGCTCAGTTTTCTTTTCCCGTTTCATTCTTCGTGCTTTGTTTGTTTTTCGCCTCACACTCTCATTGTGCTTCCCTCTCCAGATGTTCATCATTTCCTCATTCATCCCCAGCTGCACCCACTCACCTGTAATTAGCTCTTCTGCTTCCATTCTCTTTGGTATATATTTTTTATTCATTATTACTATTATCCTGTTTTCCTTCTTAGTTTTGTAACAGTTTTGTTCTTTAAACTTCTCACCACCAAACTTCTACATTTTGGTCTAGTAACACCTTAGCATGAATTGAAGCCTGAATGTTCATCGTTGGATCCAATTTGACTTGAAGATTTTGATCTAAAATCAAATTTCTTTTAGAAATGACAAAAACATGAATGGTTTCTGTTTTCTACCACATAAAAAAAATAATGGCCACATGCCTGGATTTCTCCCGTTTCTGTTTTTATTGGATAATCTTCCAGTAGAAATCATAAAACGTTTTGCTGTTTACTGTGCGTGGGCTGGCTGAGGTTAATTCACAACAGGTTTGTGCACCAAATACCAGAAGTATTACTTCACCATGGGGTTTTTATGTACTTTATCCAGGTTTTATTTGAGTAATCTTTCTTGCCGCTGTCCAATAAAGTGTGTATTAGGTTAACTTGACATTTTAATTCACCTTGAGGCGGGACGGCATGCAAGCATTGCACTCAGTCCCCTGTGTTTCTGTCGAAGCCATGCTAGACTGAAAAACAGAAAAATATTTGCCCACTTTTTGTCCTCTGACCATGATATCATGATCAGGTGTAGAACGTCTCATTGTTGTAAACTTACCAAATAAAAGGTTTTACAGTTTTATAAAGAGAGAACAAAAAGTGGACAGTTCATTTTTCGTTCCTTTTCCCGATTGATAAAAAACATTGGAGCAGTTTCGAAGAATGAAGAGTAAACTCAAGAAAATAAAAAAGTCTCATGGAGATTTCCTTTTTTTATTAGTTTGCTTCATTCATCCATTACATACCATAAACCTGAGCCACCATCGTTCAGTGGAAGCAGCCTGTCCTGGTTTACACCATTTACGCTCCCATCACATGTGTCATGTGAAGAGGCTCATGCTTTTCCTTTCATTAGGCCAGAATATTGTAAATATGTCTTATAGGATTGGTTCTGCTCATCCATGTAGCTGCAGAGTCCTGAGCAGAACCAGGAAAATGGATCATGTCACACCAGTTCATGAATCTCACCAGCTGGCTGTTTGTAACAGGACAGACTTTTCAAAGTGAACATGTTTTTGTTTAAAAGCTTTTTGTTTAAAAGCTTTGGTTGAGACTTCCAGATCTCAAATTATTTTCTTTACATCAATAAAATGTAAAACAAGATAAATTCTTGTTGTCCAACTCAAGGAACTACAAAACCTGTATAAAACAGGCTGCTGCAACATTATTAATGTGAATACAGCAAACACAGGGGCTGCACAGTGGCGCAGTTGGTAGAGCTGTTGCCTTGCAGCAAGAAGGTCCTGGGTTCGATTCCCGGCCCAGGATCTTTCTGCATGGAGTTTGCATGTTCTCCCTGTGCATGGTGGGTTCTCTCCGGGTTCTCCGGCTTCCTCCCACAGTCCAAAAACATGACTGTCGCATGGTTGTTTGTCTTGTATGTCTTTGTGTTGCCCTGTGACAGACTGGCGACCTGTCCAGGGTGACCCCGCCTCTCGCCCGGGACGCAGCTGGAGAGGAACCAGCAACCCTCCTGACCCCATTTAGGGAAGAAGGGTGTAAAGAAAATGGATGGATGGATGGACAGCAAACATACAAAAAGATAAAAGTCATAATTTCACTTTCACGTGGAAAGGAGGATAGAAAAGTTCAGAGTGGGTCCTGCCTTAATTTTCCACTTATTTTGACTTTTGGCAGTAATCCTTCCTCACACCTCTTTTTTCTCATCTGACCTCTAATAAGACCAACAGCTGCTACAGAAACACATTGCAAACATCCTTTATAGTGCAATAGTCTGGACTATGACCTTTACCTTGGCTGCAGGTGAGTGTTTGCTGAACAAACAGAATGGCTAAACAAAAGTGGGAATTATTTAACACAATAGAATGCTTTTATCTTTTCAGTCTAATTGAGGCACATTTTAGCACAAATGCAGTCGCATGCATTTTTGTTTGGCTTTCATTCTTTAGTATCTTTTAGTTTCTAAAATGTGTAATTGTGACCAGAAAGTGTCTCTCAAATCATGTTTCATGTTAAAGTTGTGGCAGAACCGATCTTTTGTTCAGGTTAGACCTTTTGGAAAACGGCAGCATCATGTGGATTCAGTAACAATCCAAACCCAAAACTCACACACTGTCAATGTTATGTGATATTTTGATGTTGGTTCAAATGTCTACTAAATTTAAAAATGATATTAAGAGCTGCAATGTAATAAAGTTATGAGATCATTAGAACTTTCTGCAGCATATACTTTGTGTTGGCACCAAGGATTCGATCTAGAGCAAAGAGGCCGAGTTTCTTTTCTTTATTGCAATATTCAGGTTCTGCTTGTATTTCCAGACAAATTTGGCTCCGTGTTGTGTGATCATGTTTTTCCAGCTCAGAACGTGATATGACATGAAATGTCTCATTTGAGAATTTGTTGCTGTTCAGAGCTGGATGCAGCAACCACAACGTTTCCAGGAGTCCAAATCAGCTGCTGTAACTTTGAATCAGGTATTTGTTCTGCGTTTGGTTTTTCGTTATGACAAATCTCTGCACAGGCGTCTGTCCAGATGTTCTGATGTGTCAACTTATCAATGGCTTTTCCAAACCTTTCTTCATAAATGACCTACAACATTGTTTCTCCAGAGCTCCTTGTACACCAACCACTGACATTCACAACACCCAGAATTAAAATTCTTCCTGGGATTTTTAGTTATTCACTTTACATGCAAATCGACCTGTCTCATACTGGGCTGCCAGCAGAGCTGAATTCAGGATATCAACAGGTCAGTTGCGTAAGGTCACATATCTTATCACTTTAGACAACATTTGAGATTTGACTCAGGCTTTTTGTTTTATTGTCTCCTTTTAAAAAAAAGTAGTTTATCGTCTTAAATTGCTGTTTATACCTTTTTTTTCAAATCCAAATTAAATCTGACCTAAACCATCCAGTCCTTTAAAAAATGCAAGCAAATATTTTTCTTACATAAATATATCATATTGTCCTTTGCTGTGGGGAAGTTTAAATGTTTGAACTAAACAAACAGCTGTTCATTTAGAAAATGTACAAAAGTCAACTAAAAACTCTTTTATTAAACAATAATAATAATAATAATAATAATAATAATAATAATAATAATAATAATAATAATAATAATAATAATAATAATAATAATGCATGGTATCAATTCATGTTTCTGAGTTCTATTAAAATATGTTCCAATTGTACATTTTAATAAAAATATTATGTGGTAGATTGGCTTTGCATACCAGTGAAAGTTGACTGCAGTCACATGTTTATTTTAAGTTTCTCCAATGTGATTTTCCAACCTCATTTCATCCTGATTTGCCTTGAGTCAAAGGAAGCGAAAGACTGAGCCTCTGCAGCAGCAGGAAGGTTTGCATCCAGATTAGTGATGGTACAGCAGTAAGCCACAATTTGCATCACAGCACCTGGCTGATGTAAAGATCACCAGACACAAACAGCAGGTTTGGAAGTGATGCCTTCAGTTACGTGTTTTTTAACTCTAAGTCTGATATGTCCTCATAAAATGCAGTTAAGATCAGATGCAAACAGTTTCAGAACAGGTTCTGCTAACCACTGAAAATATGACATGACTACAAACACATGAATATCCTCCAAACCCACAGCAACAAAGTTTCTTTTGAAGAATGTCATTAGTTATGCAAACCTTAAACCAGGAATCAGGATCAGAGCAACACAGATTAACAACTTCCAGCAACACAATAATGTGAAATGGATAAGTCAATTCATACCCACACATTGCTACTTTTCACTTTCTTCTTCCAGTTTGGGCTCATTAACACACAACTTGCATAAAGCCTGAGAGTTTTGGATCTTTAGGTCATTTTTCAGAAACTATGAAGGATAAAATGAAACTCTTTCTTAACTCATTGTTATTTCTTAGGTTGAGTCATTTATTACCTTTATAAATCACAGTGACAGCAGAAAATAACACAAATCAAAACTTCACATAAAATGGAGATATTTTTGTAGACTGAACGAAAACAGAAAATCACTACAGAACATCCATCCTCACCTTCGATCTGTTTGTTATTACAGTGTGTGTGCAGGCGTGTGTGTGCAGGCGCGTGTGTGTGTGTGTGTGTGTGTGTGTAGAAAATGTCAGTGAGTTTCAGGTCTCCTGAAAGACCTCTTTATGTTTACCCAGTTCTGCACTGACATTCCTGGATTCAGAGACATTTGGAAGGCAAAATGATTATTGAAGAATTTGTGGTAGAAAGTACTTGAACATTTTAAAATGGAAAAGCATATAAAAAGCCATCAAAGGCAAGAATACTAAAAAGCAGTGTCCAAACCATAGGAGATTGAAAAGGAGAAATTCCATTGAAAACAAGACACAGTCAGGTAGAACGTCACAACCCCCCCACCCCCCACCCAAAAAACCCCCTAAAAAAACCTAAAAGAAGAAGAAAATTGCTTGGATTCCAAAGAAAACCCTACAAATGACTTCAGCTGATGTTCAGGTTTCTGGGTAAAAAACAGTGTGGCTGTTTCAGAATTCAAAAAACAAGGCACTTAAAGAAAAACTGGCTGTATGGTCAAGTCACCAAAAAAATAGAGGTTTCTGTGCCAAAACCACAAACCAGCCAGCTTCCAGTACACCAAACAACACAGAGACAAGCCTCAAAACATCTGGAATAGATATTTGGAGCAATTTAGGGACCCAACAGTGATTAAAAAATCTGGTGAAGTTTCACCATAAAAGTACACTGTTCTTATTCTGAAGTAGAGCAAAAATACTGCTTAGGATGTGTGAGCTGTGGGGCCACAGAAAACTGATGGCAAGGTGGATATAACAAGTTAGCAAAAAAAAAAAAAACATTTTAAATACATATATATATATATATATATATATATATATATATATATATATATATATATATATATATATATATATATATATATATATATATATATATATATATATATATATATATATATATATATATATATATATATATGAGTATATATATATATATATATATATATATATATATATATATATGTGTGTGTGTGTATAATTTTTTTTAATTATGTATCCATACAGAAGAGGAAGACGAGGCTGAAATAATGCAAATATTCACGGTGCGGATCTGGACCCTGTCAGAGGGACAGTCTGGGGGAAGAACCTGTCTGTGCAGCGGCTGGTGTGAAAGTAAACCGTGTGTGTCCAGGATGTGTGGGGTCTGCAGAGATCCTCTCCTCTTTGTTGACCTAAATTGCTTGCCGTAGTTTGGACCGGTCCTGCTTACAGTCTGCCGTCTGTTTACAGAGAGAAGAGGAACGGGCAGAGAACAGAACTCTGGAGGTTCTGGTGGTTCCTGAATGTCAGTCAGAAACCCTGTAAGCAGTGTGAGCGTCTGGAGTTCAAGGTCAGGCTGAAATCCACAAATAAGAAGAAAACTTAAAGGATTTAAGGTCTCCAAAAACAACTTGTCTTCTCTAATACTGCGGCATCAAAACATCCGTTTCATTTATTTAAAATCAGAAATATTTTTCCTAATTTTCCACTGAGGGCTGTATAAAGATAACAAGTATACTGTAAGTATGACACCCAAACAAAATAAGAAGTCAAAATATCGTAGTGGATTATCATAACATTTTACACAAGTCAAAGTTGAAGCAAGAGGAACAAAATGTGACAAAGACATAAAAATATGTCTAACTGAGATCTGCTGGGGTAAATATTCAGCCATCAGTAAGAGAGCAGAGCTGAGCTAGTCTGTGGTCTATCGCAAGTAAAACAGATTCCTCAAAAGCTGAATTAAAAAAATATGACTTCAAAACTGAAATAAAATGATTCTTAATGTTTTGATCTACCTCAACGGTTTGTGAGGTCTGAATTATTTAGAGTTAAATAAACTTCTCTGATGTTTCATTGTAGAAATGTGTGTATTTGTGTGTGGTGTGTGTGTGTGTGTGTGTGGGTGTGTGTGCGTGCGTGTGCGTGTGTGTGTGTATTTGTGTGTGTGTGTGTGTGTGTGCGTGTGTGTTTGGGGTCATTGAGTTTATCGTTCCACGTTGAATGAAAATCTGGGTGAATTTCAGACTGATAACTGTTTTTGACAGCTATCGGTCCAAAAACATCAACATGGAATAAGCAACACATTGACATTTTATTATATAAATACTTGCATTTTCTTTTCTTTTCTTTTTCTTTAATTTTTGGTAAAATTTTTGTAATTTCTCAGAGCAAGTAAAACCAAAACCTAAATTTCTATCTCAACCATCCAGCTTTGACTTGCCAGTGAAACGGTGAAACTCCTGCTTAACTACGCCAACACATGGCCACCGAACGTTTGCTCTCAACTGATAAAACATTTTGGTGTGCACAGAACATGCCAACTCATGGTCTGGTAAAAAGATGACAATAAAAGTAAATAAAGTGTATGCTGTGCCCAAAGTTGCATGTTCAAATGTTTACATTACAAAAATGGAGCTAAACAAAAGGAAATAGATTGTTGTAGAAGTGATTCTTGTGACGAGTCTGGAGCTCCAAATAAACTGAAGGTATGATGATCAGAGCAGTTTGTGGTTGTGCCCCACAGGTAAGATGTGAGTTAGAAGTCAGTGATCCTGGAGTTCAGAGAACGATGACTGCTGCAGATTTTAGCTGAAGTGTTGGTGAAGGGAACAGAGACGAGGTGTGTAGGTTTCGTATCCAGGATAGGAATGAGGAAGGACAGATGGTGGCAGACTTTACAAGAAGGATAGAAATGGCTGTTGGAGATTCTTTCTTCCAGAACAAGTGTAAACACAGAGTGACTTTAAGGGTGGATGTAGAAGCACACAGGTGGACTGCATCTTATGTAGAGGTTGTAGTGAAAACTGAAGTGTTGTGGTGTAGGACAAGAGTCATCTGCTCCCAGATGACTGGACAGATACAGCTAATGTGATTAGGTAGAGAGGCAGGGGCATATTTGATGTCTCATCTATAGGAAGAAGGTACTTAAGAAGACTTTGTAGTGGAATGAAAACAACATAATAATTAACAGACTAACAGGAATGTGGAGACATGCTGCGTTCAGCGAAGCTACAAGTGGCAAAGGTCAAACAAATGATGGACAATGTCAGAAAGGAGGGAGAAACTGATTTGTACAGGTTGGTGATGCAGAGACATAGAAATGAGAAGTATGTGCCACAGGGTAGGGTGATTAAAAACAGGTATGGAAATGTAAGGAGAGGTGCCAAATGTGTGATGAGAAGATGAAAAAAGTCCTTTGAAGAGTTGATGAAAGAGGGAAATGAAAATGTAGAGTTGAATAAGTGACTGTTGTGGATCAGGAAGTAGTTATGATTAGTCAGAACAAAATGTTCTAAAGATCTTTGTTGACGACAACAAACTGAAACGAATGAGTCAAGAAATAAATGTGTGGAAAGAAAGGTGGATGCTAGGCTTTGTTAGCAGCAGTTCCATTTCATACCAAGCAATATTTAAGAGTGCTGATGGAGAAGATGGTGGTGAGAGTAGCCATGATGTAGAGACACAGGCGATGAGGAAGAGACAGCAGGCCGAACTGGAGGTAACAGAGCTGAAGATGTCGAGGTTCTCTTGAGGACGGAAAGGATCAGGAATAACTTCATCAGAGGAACAACTCATGTCAGATGTTTTGGAGATAAAGTCAGAGAGGCCAAACCGAGATGGTTTGGACTTCTTCACAGGAGAGACATCGATGGTATCGGTGGAAGGATGCAGAGGCCCAAGCCACTGGGCAGCAGGGCAGGGGGAATGTCAAAAAAGGCATTTATGGATGTGGCAAAAGAGAACACAAAGTTAGTTAGAGGATAAAGAGGATAGGATGAAATGGAGACGGATGACTCACTGTGGCAAACCTGAAAGGAAAAGGAGAGAGAAAAAGAGACTAACTGAGTTGGATAATTTTAAAATGTGAAAGAAATGCAAGTAAATGTGTTTCTGAAAAGGAACAGACTACAAAAAAAAATAAATAAAAAATACAAACTATGCAAATAACAGCAGGGATGTAAAGATCTTGGGTCTATTGGGAGCAGTGATGGTTAGAGTCTGACAGCTGCTGGGAGGAAGGACATATGACAATTCTCCTTTGTGCACGCAGGATACAGCAGTCTGTCACTGCAGGAACTTTTCAATTCAGCAACAGCATCATGCATGGGCTAGAAGACTTCTTCTGTGTCCCACCAGCTGGCCCGGGTCAGAGACGTTTGCTCTGTTCCAGGGGGCATCTGAGGACAGGAGCTTATCTAACCGCTTCCTTTCAGCTGCTGCTGCAACATAACAACTGATACCACCACAACGGCAATAATGAAAATAATAATAATAATAAAAAAACAATAAAATGTCATAATCATTTCAATTATTTTAAATATAAATAAAGGTTAGCATATCTTGAATTTGTGATCTTGTTAACTGTTTGGGCAATCAACAAGTATAATATGTGTAATGTTTATGTTTGAATAATTTAACACTTTGAGAAAAAAAGGATGGCTGTTTTAGTTATGTGTAAAACATTAGCAATACCCTTTAAAAGAAATATTTTGCTGAATAACAACAGATGGAAAGAAAGTGACTTAATTCCAGATAAGTAGAAAAAATAATCTTGTTTTACTCATTGAAAAAGAAACATCTGTCTAAAGAAGAACTGAGGAAAGGTTAAGTTAACAAATGTTACTCTGCTCTCAAAAACCCACAACAATTCACAGTAGAAGTTAAAGTGGATTATTGTGGCACAAACTTTCATATGAACTGTTTCATCTTAAAAAGTCACCATATTAGTTTTTTGTTGTTATTTTTATTACTGTATAAAATGTTTTGTTTGATCAGCTACATTTTTGAACATTTTACATAGAAGACTTTTCGTTTGTCAAAAAAAAAAACAAAAAGAAAACTGTATCTTTCATCTCTTGAACACTTCAGTCTGGTCCTCAGAATAAACAGATTTTTAAAAATCTGTTTATGTTGTTTGCATGACCTTCTCCTTTAGCAGCTCTCCAAAACACCAGACATATCTAGAAAGTTAGTCTTACTGATTCTGTGCAGCCAGAATAAACAAAGTTGTAAGATAGGGGTTGAAAAAAGTGACAGTGACGTTCCAGTCAAGGGCTGGAGATAAGAACGAGGAGTTTTAAGGACAGAGGTTAATGCTCTCTGCAACACACTTCCTGTCCCTTTAATGATTAAAAACTCAAGGCATGGGTATACACACATTTGTTATCCAAACCCCCCATTGGTATGTGGACAAACTGCAAGTCCTTTCAGTTAATTTTTGAACAAACTGGGAACTGGTGCTGCAAAGTGAAACTTTCCACTACCGTTTGGAGAAATGATTCAGAAGAAAAAAAAAAAATTCTTTAGCTTAAACAAGTAGCTTCATCAACCACCTGGTTGATTAATTTGAACTGTAAAATGTGTAATTCCAGATATCTTTAAAACAGAAACCTCAATCTTTGTCCGTACGATCCAGATTTGACTTGGTAGGAAAATTGTGCCAAACTCTTGAGTAAATGTAACAACACATTAGTTAAAAATCTGAGTTTTTCCCTCCTGAAGCCAACTTTGTATTTGTATTTTTCTAAATGTGACAATGGATCTCTTTTTCAAAGTTACTCAAACCAGCAAGTTAGTCCAAACTCTTGAATCCCGTTGCTTGTCGGGTCAGTGTCTCCCTACTCTGCTGCAGTTTCAGATTCCCAAACCATTTTTGTTCCTTTCAGTCTATCTTCTCATATTATTTGTAGCCTGTACAGTGAAATAATATTTTTGACACTTCTGGTGCATGAAAATGGGCCAACCTACTGACTCCATTAACTGCCAAAACAAAATAATTAAAAAATAAACAAAAGACGCACTGATATCCTGTAGATACTGAATGGATGATAAAATCTTGAATTAAGTGATAAAAACAGTGATAAATGAGCAAACTGTCTGATTTATGTTGGGTTTTATTTTTATTTTGCTGACAATAAACAAAATGATATTTATATTCTATGCATTTCATCAAACAGCTTAACTGTAAAATCCATTTGAAATAAATAAATTGTATTTGTATCTTGTATTTGTTGTTGGGGATGCGGGACTGCTCCTTTAAACATATTTAATGTTGCGTTCAGGTACCGCTCGTAAAACGCACTGTTGACAATGTGGTTTCAAAATTTGTGGAGGGAAATTTATTTAAAACCATCTGGCAAAGTTTTATTACACGATTGACCACAACAAACAGACCCCAGTTTGACGTTACATGATGGAGAGAAGAGGAGCAACAGGTTTCATTTTAAACCAGGACAACGCTGGAATATGTTGAGCATTTCTCATAAAACTATCTTTCATTTTATTTAAAAGTTTCGATTCTGTTGATTTAGCCATGACTTTTTAAAAGAAATATTACACGTTGAAATTCAGCGCAGTTAACTGTGGCTCCCCTCCTTCTGGTAAGTGCGCACTTTGGAAAATGTCCGAGGCTGACACTGTCCGTGAACGCATCACTATCATCGCTTTCCTGTTGCTCAGAGGAGGCAGGCCGGTGATTTTCCACTGCCGCTGATGTCTCTGGTCCCCCGGTTTTAAGAGACAAAGGTCAGAAAGAGAAGCTTATAAATAGGCTAAAATATAAGCTTCCGACGCGTCCACACTTCAGTCGCTCTCACGGACACGGGAGGACACGGACAAGACTAACCGGACAAGGGACCGAGCGCAAAGGACATTAAAAGGACAAAATAACAGAAAACATCACATCATCGTAGCAGGTAAAGAAAAAAAAAAAAAAAACCTTTATCCATGTTACACTCATTTAAAATTAAACTGAGATGGATGACCATGATGCTTTTCTGCGTTTTTCAGGGATTTTTTCTTTTGTTGGGTGTTAAATTTAAACGCATTTCCAACTCTTATGTGTATGAATGAAAAATGGTTTCTTTGCAAACTAAGAAGATGAAAAACAGGAAAAGTTTATCTGCAGCAGTAACAGATAAACTCAGTCCTGAGCCGTTTCACAGTTTAGTTGTGTTTGTGCGGGAGCTGCGTGGATGCGGGAATGTTTCTTTGTCAAGCGTGGAGAGAGCTCTCTCTCTTTCTCTGGAAATGCTTCGTGCGCTTAGGAAGGTTTTACTGGTGGGTTTGCATTTCCCCTCATATCTGAATTCAACGCTGCAAACTTTGATTTTATACTTTGGGTTTGAAAATGTGGCTATATTTTTCTGTTGGGAAAGAGAAAGTTAATTGTCAGCCGCAACATTTCCCTCTTCACAATTTCATAAAAAGCGTTTTTCTAATCTTGACTCGCTTTACATCCGAACCCAGATCGGAAAGTGCTGCTCGGTTGGGCTGCTGTGTTCTAGTTCCGTTGTGAAAAGGGGAAGCGAGGCGCTCACTGCGCTCTGGAGGCGGAGATGCTCCTCCGCCGCTCTGAGCACCGAGCGCTGCCTCCCTCCTCACCGCCTCCCTCTCCACCTTTTGTCTCGCTTCCTGCTTTCTTTAACTTCCTCTTTTTGTCACATATTTTTTCATTTAAACGCTACAGACGCCGTTCTCTGCGCACAGCGTCTCGTTTATTCCTCATATTGGACTGAGTATTTGAGTCGTCTGCCTCCAATGTTTGAAACGTCTTAAAAAAGTAGCCCGGTTTATTTAGTGGGTTGTTTCCTGATGCCTGAACGTGATGGAGGGGAAACAGAAAGCGCCTCACTGACAGGCTCTGTCTGCGTGTTGGTGTCAAAACCCATGAAGTTGGTTTCCATTTTAGGATCAGTTTGGACATTTTGAGTGCTTCAAAGTTAAACTAATGCAAACTGCTAAATGATGTTTGTCGCACGTATTCGTTTGTCAGTTTCTGGTATTTCAAAACTGCGAAGGACTTTCCCTTGAGTTTTATTTCCCAGAATGACAGAAAGTCGCTAAATCAGCACACTGATGGGAAACGGTGATAAAACGACAGACAGACGGACAGACAGACTCAGATTGTTGAAGTTGGTTTGTTAATCTCCAGTCTTTTCACATCTTGTTTCAGAACTTGGTTGATAAAATGGTATGAAGTTTTTTATAATCGACTCACAAACGCGTCAAGAGAGGGTTTTAATTTATTCATTGAATTTGGATTATTTGTCACACTTCTATGAGCTCTGAGCGTCACACTGAATAATGTTTTCATTTTTCATTTAACTTTTAATCTCCTTGCTTTAACCCTGAATCTCATCTGCAGGATGTCATGAATCATGAATATCTTCCGATCCTCAGTAGAGATACAAATCCCCCTCTGATACTCCTTAATGTCTCAGGATTCAAGACACTACAGGGATCCTAGAATCCTTTGGGTTTTGGTTATTGTTGATTCTTTCAAGAAAAATAAATTGTGTTTAAAGATTGAAATCTAATGAGTCTGGGCTAAATTGACCATGAGGGAACATATTGAGGTTTTGTCTTCCTGTTTGCCAAACCGGAGCTGAAAGCTTCTGTATTAACGAAGGACTTGTTTGCTGTTAAATGATTTATTAGGTGTGTAACCTGAGGTTTGTGGAAAGTGGGTGTGTTAGGGAAATCTTAAGCTATAAATGTGACTCCGTTCTTGTCTCTTTAAATGACAACTGAGTACGACTCTGGGAATTTACACCGACCCCATGAAGAGAAACGCCACCCAGTTAATTTGCATCATCTGTTCTTGAACCTTGTATCCCCCTGCGTCCTTCGCTTCACATTAGGCTCCCTCTTGACTGCTGCTGTACATATTAACTGACATGAACCACTGACCCACTCCGGCTCTCAAATTAGAGCTGCCCCATTAATCTTGTATGATTGTATCTGGATGTGTTGGGCTTTGAAATATGATGTTTTACTTGGCAGTAAAGATGCCAATTAACACTCAGCATAATGTTATTAGAAATAATATCGGTTACTTTCTTGTTGTCATTCCTGAGCATGATGGAGGGCAAACAGTTTGCCAAACAATGGTGACATGGTGAGTCCGACAAACCAGCACCCCCTAGTGGCTGATACTTGCATGTATTCATTTTTTGTCTTTAATCTGTAAATTAGTTGATTGTAATTTATTCTCATAAGGAAAATGTATATGATGAAATTTGAATAAATATTTTCGTAGTATAGCTCACCACCATCATTTACCTCCTAGTTTGGGCTTTGATTAGACCATCTTAATTGCACTTAAATTTGGTCTGTTAGTGAAACAGACAGAATTGAATGTTTTATTTTTATGTGAATAAATTTTCACAGTTCATGATTTTGACTATTGATTATTCTACATTAGTACTGGGCTCCTCTTTGAACCAACTATCCACTTTTTATTCCCCTCCCCCAAACAAAACTACAACTCCAGAAACAGACACAGGAGGCTTTCATTTGGTGTTGTGCTGAATTTGACACTCTGTTGAAAAACATCACAGCAAAAGGGGAAAAGCAAGATGCACCATGGCCATCCTGTGTACTCTTCTTTCTAGAGCATTATTAGAAAATGAAATGACAATCTATCTGATCATTATCATCTATGATCTTACATTGCATCATTGTACTTGCAACAATGCCATTTTGGCCTCAGCTATGTGATGCATTTAGCACATCAACTTCAACATTCACCACAAGACTTAGCAGCTAAAAGTTTTACAGATTATATAATCAGCCCTTATACAAAGTTTTATTTTAGAATTTTACATTTTGTCAGAGAGTTTTCTGTTCATGGTTTATATTAGTCAGCACAACCATATTCTTAAACTCTGAAGATTACTGCATCCAGTTAATCTTCACCTGCATGCAGACCAGATAATTTCCCTCTGATTAAAGTTTTTTTTGCATGATTTATGCAAAGTGTGTCAGCCTGTAATCTTTAAACGATGTGCTGTGTTTCCATGCCACGTTTCCCAAACTACCATGATGTGAGTTTACTGAAAGTCAGTGATGTTACGGCTTTACTTCCTGTCAGTGTTTTTTTTAATACGTGCTTAATCATTTACAGCGTGATGCAATCAAATTACATCTGACAAAAGGCTGCTCTCATTTTTCAGTCAAATTAATGTCATTTTGTAATTCTCCGTTCAACATGTCACCTTTTGTGCTTCCTGGCAGCTGAAGCAGAAATGCCCCTCCCCCATAAATTCTTGCATTCCTTTACTATTACCCCCTTCTGTCTGATTCACAAGATTAACTCTGTAATCTCTTTTTTTTCCTGTTACACTTTCAGTTGCTGAAAAATGAATATTTTATGAAACAAGGCTAAGTTTGTGGATGCTTCAGACTGAAGCTGCAGAAAGTGGGGATGCAAAGTGAGCTGATTTCAGAGCGATCCAGTGGAAGAATCCTTGAAATTTTTGTGTCCATCTGGTGAATTAGTTTGGCTCATTTTCTCCAAAATGACACTTTTTCTTTTCTCTCTCTTGGCTCCAAATTTGCACATCTGTCTCACTGAAGACTGGAATTGAGTGATGCAAAAAACAGCCTGTAAGCCCAATTAGTTTAAATCCTAAATGGTCCATTTGCAACAATGAAACGAAATGCAAAAAAGTGACATGTCATGAAAACAGCAACGTGAGAAATGGGAAGAGCAGTAACACGGGCAGATGAATGCATTCAGGGTGGAGCAGGGTGGGGGAGGGGAGGCTGGGGATGTTAGTGGACGCAATCGGTGGCCACTTCACTGAAAAGGTACATGTTCTTAAAATAGGAGAGTGAATTATGCAAGTCATCTGGCTGAGAAAGAAGTGTTTGTGGCTGAGTTCTGAAACGGTCCTAATCAAATCCAGACTCTTGGTCCAGTTTGATCTAAGAAAAACCCCAAACAGAGCAGAGGGCAATTCTTCTCCTGGTCCTGGTGAATGACCTGGATGACCTTAGTAAACTACTGTTAATCATAGAATCGTCCAGTTTCATCTTAATTTGTTAGACTTTAAACTACAGAAGGTCAATTACCGTTCAGAATCCTTAAAAACGATGTGAAATGCCCCTTTTGCTTTGAGGTAGTATTAAAGATGAAGATGCTGTCTTCATTGTTCTAAGATTAAAAATACTAAATATTAAAACAAATGGAAGATTTAGCCATTCATAAGGTGAAATAATTCTGTTCTGGTTTGACAAGCTTCGATACTTTAAGTTACAACTAGAATCGGTTGTAACTTAATGGAAATGTGATGTTTTCATAGAACTATGTTAAATATTACAGAATTTGCTTTGTCCAAAAGGTTGTGTTGGGCTTTTTAAATTGGTTTCTTACCAGTGTTTTACCTCAAACATAATGGAGGTAGTATTTCATAAAGCAGGAAGTGTTTGACATGTGCTTGTGCGCACGCGGTCCAATCGAGGGGCGACAGTCAACTGTGACAAAATAAGTTTGCTGTGAGAGAGAATAAGAAGTTTGTAGAGTTTGATCTATTCAAAACATTCACCAATTTCATACATCATGCACAAATGAGCATTTTTATATTCAAACAGTACAAAGCTGTTGGGGTTTTCTCTGAAATGTGGTCTTATCATTAAGTCAGATCTAGAGAATGAATGAGAGAAACGGGTCATAAAGGTGCAGCAGCAGTTGGACCGATGAATAAAGATAAGGATGTGACATTTCCCACAGTTGGAGGCATGTGCTGACTGTTAAGTATGTGTCTCTCTCCTGACTTTCTTTTTCTCCTTCGCTGTCACCATCGGGTGGAAATTTACAGCTGAAGTTGCTGATCATGATTACATTGTTCTTCTGTTTCTACATTTTTGTCAGAGCAAATGAGGAAGTGCAGAAGGAGGAAGTAAAGTGGTTCATTAAAGTTTAGGTTTCTGTTCATTGGTACAAATATCTCTCTGGTAGCTGTTTAACTTTTAGCCTTACAATAACGTATAATCAGCAAAAGATCATTTCTGGCATATTTAAACAAACAGAAATGACCGTCAATATATATTACAAATGAAGTCTTATTAAATTTGCATGTTGAACCACCGTTCAGTGATGGAATGAGGATTTGTGGTTAGCTAATGACACCATTACAAGTTGGTCTGCACCTGCTTCACATGTTGCGTGTTTCCAGAAGAGACGATGAAGTCGAGCAGCAGAACTTCTGCACAGATGTTTATCTGCAGCTGCTGAGTGGTGGTATAAAGAGTAAAATAATAATAAAACAACTGGGATCCATTCTTTTGGAGAATATAACTTGTTTTTTTTTAAACGTAGCATTTATAGATTCAATTCCTGTTTTTTCCGCATTGATCATTTTAATCAAAATCCAGACTTTGAAGGAAGGAATTCAATGTTTAACTGCTGTCTTTGTTTAACAAAGACACAAAACAGTAGAGAAACTCTTAGATTTATCAGGTTATGTGGATTGATTTTGCAGTCCATCGCAGTTTGTGGCACACTGGGCATCCAGAGTGTTTATGCAAAGTTACTTGGATAAATATTTAAGCAACATTTCCTGAATAATGTTTTCTCCACCAATTTTTTAAAATGATTTTAATATGAAGTTATGCATACATTTCTGCATTTTCTACCCACAGAATGGCACAAAAAGAGAAACTTCAGTGTCTGAAAGACTTCCATAAGGACACTTTGAAGCCGTCTCCTGGAAAGAGCCCTGGAACTCGGCCTGAAGACGAGGCGGAGGGGAAGCACCCCCAGAGGGAGAAGTGGGCCAGCAAGTTGGACTTTGTCCTGTCTGTGGCCGGCGGATTTGTAGGTTTAGGGAATGTTTGGCGTTTCCCTTACCTCTGCTATAAGAATGGTGGAGGTACGCATCAAATGCTTTGAGAAATCATTTTGTTAACTACTTATCTTTGACTTCATCTGTTGGGTTTGGTTTCGTCTCCCATTTCCAGGTGCGTTTCTCATCCCCTACTTCATTTTCCTGTTTGGCGGAGGTCTGCCAGTCTTCTTCCTGGAGGTTGCCCTTGGTCAGTTCACCTCTGAGGGCGGCATCACCTGCTGGGAGAAGCTTTGTCCCATTTTTACTGGTATGTAGCTCGTTATTAAAATTCAGTTGCTAAAATGGTAAATTTGAATGAAAACAAAACCTGTACACCAGGTAGTTCAAACCCTTCCTGTGTAGAAGGCAATTTATTTATTTTGACAAATGAGAACTCCTTATCACTGATGTCAGAGTGAAACTTTTACATGTTGGACACATTTTAAGCCTTCATAGTTTTACAGTCATGTCTTCCCCTCTTTGAAGCATTTAAACTCAAGTTAGCATTAGCATCCATCTGTGAATTAGTTGCTGGATAGACTGCAGTGCCATGAAAACTTAACTTTCTCCTGAATGTCTCCACATGACCTTTTCAGAAATAATTCAAACCTGCCGTACTACATGACCATGTGCTTCTGATGTGCCTGGAACTTCATCATAATTCAATCAGAAAATAACAGGAGTGCCTTTGATTCTAGCACTTTGAAATGGGATTGAGTTGCTTTTTTTGCCATTTCCATGTGGTTTGTGGAGCAGCTGATGCAGCGAGGGAGGCAGGAGTCAGTCGACCTCTGTCATGCCCCTGACTCGTCAGTCATAGACCGCCATCGTTTGACTCGTATATGGACGAGCAGACCTGGAGCGTGTGGTTTGTGTCAGCATCACTCACAGAATTTAAAAGCACAAAGAAGAATCGGATCAGAATCATTCCTAATAAGAAGAGCAGAAAAAGTGAGAAATAAAATAAATTTGAAGCATTTGCTAACAACAGCATCACAACACCATTATTGATTTGAAGAGAATTTGCTTCACATGCTTGTGAAGGGATGCATTATGGGAAATCCTTTTGAAAGTCCCTCTAATAGTCACTTGGGAAAGCAGGGGAGTAAAAACCGAAATCTATTTTATTATAGAACAATATATGTAATGAGGTTGACATTTAAACACTGCTGTATATTTATAACTTGTTTATGTAACTGCATTTACACGTAAGTATGCACAGTTTTGGACTTTAGCTCTGCGACAGGCAACTGATCCTCAAGCAACCAGCCGTTGTTTTTATCCTCTGCAGCAGTGACTCAGGAATTTGATGATCGCTGCACCTCTAAGGATGAGAAACAATTTTCTTTTTATGTTTAATTAATAAATGCAGTTTTGAATCTTAAATTAGTTTTTTAATTTTAGTTAAAAAACCTGTTTTGTTTGCAGGTGGAGAAGTAGACATTTGTCCACTGCTCCACCTGCCCCGCCCTTTTATAATCAGATTTTTCTTGAAGCAATTTCCCCATCACCAAATAAGAGAGACCAGGCCTTTCTCTCTTATTTAAGATTCAGGTTTTTTTCCACACCTCTGCTGTTTTTGACAGAGGAATGGCTGAGTCACACCAGATTCTCCTCCAATAAGAGCGACTTTGCCCAGCAGCCGTCACCAGGCAACAACCAGGGCTGCGCTGATACACCTACACACTGGGCCTGTTCAGTGCTTTAACCTTCTCCACATCTCACCTTGTCTTTCTTTTTCATTTTCCCAGAAAGCTCATCTAATGGCTCTGGGAAGTTTTGTGATATTATTTGATCAAGTCGACTTTACGCATTTCTTTTCCCCCTCTCCTCCATTTTCAGCGCCCATGTTCAATAGCATCTTCTTTCTTCTTGGCCCTTGCTTTCCCGGCCAGCTCCTCTCACTACCTGCCAAATAAGATTAACGTATTTTACTTCACTCTCACATATGCAATTGCCATTTTATCTTCACATTCTAACACATTATCCTGTGGTTGTCTCAAACACACACACTCAGACACAAGACGGTATGCACAGTGTCCTGAGTTACACGTCTCTATGGTAACAGCACAGCAACACATCAGAGAGGGCTTGGAAGAAAAGAGCAGGGTGGTGGTGGGATCTGAGCCGCCGACAGATGGATTGATAAAGATGGGAGAAGGAGCGACACAAAGGCAGCCAGACAGAGCAAAACCAAATGAATCAGACTGAGAAAAAAACAATTAAAAGTCAAGAAAAAAATATGAGATGAACACAAAACATGTACATCATGGTAAAAATGAATAAAATGATAAAAATCAACATTTTGTGGACGTATAAATTTGTTTCTAATGTGCAGCTGTAGATTCCTGATTGTTAACAGCTGGAGTTGAAAAATGATCATAAAGCATGAAATAAAACCACCAAGCCAATGGAGATGTTGTTTTTTTGTTTACAGACAGCAGCAGGTTGAGCTGACCTGGATAAATAACATCCTGATATCAGTTATTGATCAGCTGAAAAATATTAAGACAGAACAGAAACAGAAAGATTAAAATTGTATAGGTAGGGGTAACAACACAGGTTAAGGTAATTTCTAATAAAAACATGATTTAAAGCAAACCTGGTTAAAAAACAGTTCTGGTTTCTCAGTCGTGAGTAGGTATAGTTAATTATTTAACCTAGAAAACCTGGTTGCATCATAAGAAAACATTCCCCTCAAGTCAATCTCCTGCCCTGCATGCATTTCTGGAGCAGTGACAGAATAAGAATCCCTTTTATGGACGATATCACCAGCAGAACCAGACGGGTGGGGGGCAGTTTGTCTGAGACATTTCTGGGTAGGAGGAAAGAAACGTACAAAGAGAACAGGACAAATACATCTGCTACAATAGAGGATAATAAGTAAAAACTTTACACACATTCAGATGAAAACAAATTGTGTTTTAGAGACGGACCTCCGGTAACAAAGAGCCTTTTGATGTTTCAAAGTATTCATAGGTCAAAGTGAACTGACTCATCAAACAACAAAATGAGTTAAAACTATCCAAACCCAAAGAACCACTGATGAAGAAGAACGAATATGAAAACTCTGGATGTAAATGCTCAAAAATACAGCAGGACTCTAGATGGGAGCCGTTTCCTTTAGTTCATTATTAAACTCTTGCAAAAACTAAAACATTTTGTACAAAACAAGCAGCTGGTCCTCTGGTTTTTGATCGCATTTCATTCTAAAAAGTCAGATGAAATGGGTACAAAAATAAAAGTGTGACCAGAGAGATGATGAGCAATGAGGCCGTTGGAGACTCGGCAGCTGCTCATCATCAGATAATGTTGTAAGTTCCTCCTTCTATCCACATCCTCCACAGACGCCAACATGCAAGAACTGACAGGAAGCATGCTAGTAATAATCTTTAGATTCTTTACCTGTTGTGACAAATCTTCAGATTATTTACTCAGGAAAACCTCCAGCAGTTAAAAAAATGAGTTTGGAGCATATGTAGAGAAACTGAGTGAAGTCAGGCAAGGTCATCCCTCCAAAGAGCTGAAGAAATGACATCATGGAGGAGGACACATCTGTTTGTTTGATCAGCACTGTCCCATGTGATCTGAGTATATAAATGTGTGTGTGTGTGTGTGTATTTAGAGATGTGAGGATGTTACAGCTACTAATTGGTCAAGTGATTAAAAGGACATGATTTGTTGGCAAAGTAGTTCTCACATTCATATACATAGAGAGACACACAAATGGCAGACAAGGGAGAGAATATTGTTTCATAATTCAAGCTTCTCTATTCTCTCTCTCTCGCTCTCTCACACACACACACACACACACACACACACACTTGTGCTCACAGATGGCCGGTGACGTTGAAGGACATTAATTTGGATGAGTGGCCGCTGTCGGCTGTGCCTGAGCACATACAAAGCTTGTTTTAATGTCCTTATGAGGACTTACTGTGTCTGCGGTCATTGTGTGAACTCTACTCCAGATTCTAATCCATTGTGATCAGAGTTCCTGCACCTGCTCTCACTCCAGGAGGATTACGTTCCCTCCTTAAGTTGTCAAAGAGAATACTTCAAAACAAAACACTTGCCAAGATCATGTGTTTACATCTATCTTGGTGTCAAGGCAACTAGTGACACAATGAAACTTATCTGACCATTCTTGGAAATATAGATTTTCTGTCAGTCAAGGTTAAAAACAACATTGATACTGGTTGGACCTTGAATCAGCTGAAATATGCAGCCTAGGAGGATATTTGTGAAAGAAATTGGTTTGGTGACCAAACCTCTCAAGGCCAGGTTCTGGTCTCCTGTTCAAAGATCATATCTTCATTTTAAAAACTTTTTTTAATCAAAACTGCAAATCTCCTTTACCTGCCAAGTTTGCAATCTGAGTTTTGACAGCACATTATCTTTTAAAGTAAGTGTTTTCTGATGATAATTATGAAGCTGTAATTTAATCTCCCAGCAGACACTGGAGGAGTTGCTCGTCATGATTTAACGTGATGGATAGCATTCCTTCATCCTCTACTTGCAAATAATTTTATGAGAAGAGATGTCATCTGGTATGTCAGCCCTCATGTTTGTGACTCTTCTCTTACCTTTGGATGTGATTAGACCTGAAGGGGTCAGGCCTTCACAGCTGCCCTCCAAATCACTTATTAGTCTGTTATCAGAGTCTACATGGGTCAGACTGTAGAAACAGACCAAGGACAGGGATTGGGATTGGCCATTTCTGCTTGGTCACAGTATGTTCTCAGAATAGAGTACAGGATTATATTGTGCAGATGAGTTGGACAAACACTTTTCAGTATTAAAAAAGGATTACCATGCATTGTCAGAATGGGAGTTCTGGCATCCATTAAGCTTTTGCCTACAAGTTGAAAGAAACCAGATTTATTGATAAAAACTTACATGAAACAGACGTTCTTCTGAATTTAAATTCTTGTTGGAGAGGCAGAAAATTAACTTTTTGAATGTTCCTGTGTGGACAAGGAGGTTTGTTTTATAATTTTTTTTATTTAATTACTCACAACTTGGTTTCTAGCTACAGTCCAACAGAGAACATCTTGTTGTTGCACAAAATGCATCATAAAATATTACTTAACTGACAGGATCTAGGTTTCATCCTGAGCTCTGTGAGATGATTTCATGACCTTCAAAGTTAATTGTTCAAACCAAAATGGACTCATCCAGTTGCCTCCAACATGTCTGTAAACAACAACACTGTTGTTTTGTTTTTAAATTTGAATCCTTTCTCTTTTGCAGGTATTGGCTACGCTTCCATTGTGATTGTATCCCTCCTGAATATCTATTACATCGTCATCCTCGCCTGGGGTCTCTACTACTTGTTCCAGGTGGGGATATAAAACTGTTAAATTCCTTTTTATTCTAAAAGTTGTACGGGAATTGAATCTGTCTAAATACATGCCCTAACAGACCTGTTTTTTTAAAACTACCTTTCAGTGTTTCCAGCCAGAGTTGCCCTGGGCCAAATGCAATCAGCCCTGGAATACAGATCAATGCATTGAGGACACCTACCGCAAGAACAAAACCATCTGGGTTGCCACCAACGCCTCCAACTTTACCTCCCCCGTCACAGAGTTTTGGGAGTAAGTTACATAAAATCCCTCACACCTGCTCACTTCTATACCCACACACAGCTTTCATGTCCGTTGTGTTCCTCATGTGAATCACTCATCATTGGTGTGATCTCTATGGATAAGTATGGATTATTATTTTGTTTTGCAGACACAATGTGCTGGGTATCAGCAACGGCATCGAGGACATCGGCCCCGTTAAATGGGACTTGGCCCTGTGTTTACTCCTGGTCTGGGTCATCTGCTTCTTTTGTATCTGGAAAGGTGTGAAATCCACCGGAAAGGTAAGTCAGAGTGGAATAAATAATAATTTTCATTTATTTAAATTTAACTGAGATTCTCAAAATGTTGATACAAAAACAAAGATGTGGTGTGAAACGGCCATTTCTTTTTCTTCCTGCTCTGACATTAGGGAACTGATTCTCTTTGCAAACTGAAGCCACAATAACTTTTCCTGTGTGTGTTGTACCTCAGGTGGTCTACATCACGGCCACGTTCCCGTTTGTCATGCTTATCGTCCTGTTGATCCGTGGCGTAACTCTGCCAGGTGCTTCTGAAGGCATCAAGTTCTACCTGTATCCTGACCTCGAACGCCTCAAAGACCCAGAGGTAGGTTCCCTCCTGTGTTGCATGAATCCCAGAGCCTCTTCACTCAGCTCCTATTACAGAAATATTTCCTTCTTCTCGTGAAAGGATTTGTTTGGACATGAACTTTGAGATCGTCTGATGGTGTTTGAAATTCCTGGAAAGAAATTTAGTCACCAGGACATTTATTTTTTTTACATCAAGTGAAGAAGTTAAAATAAAAAACTTAAAAAAAAGAAAAGCAAGTTCCTGAAAACTTTATACAAATAAAGTTTTCACAGCTCATTAACTGTATGTTAAAGATTCTAGAACTTGGAAAGAACTTTTCTGCTGCATTGAGCAACCAGGGTTGCCAAATAGATGACAGTCATACAGATCCTGGATGTGTGGTCGTTACATAATTACCCAGAATTTATTGCAGGCACACCACTTCCTCATGATATGAATATTGCAGTCGTAATGACATCAATTCTGCAGTACCATGGTTCCAGGTTTTTTTCCACTGTACTCTTGTCTTATGAAGGGAACTGATAATCTTGGCAGATAAAAGCTAAGCACAGAACACCAGCAAAGGTTTCAAACCATGCTAAACGTTTATCTTTCCATAACCCAGGCGTCATCAGCAGGCCTCAGCCTCTCTGTTGCTCTCTCCCTACTTGGCAGGTGTGGATTGATGCCGGCACTCAGATCTTCTTCTCCTATGCCATCTGTTTGGGCGCCATGACATCCTTGGGGAGCTACAACAAGTACAAATACAACTGCTACAGGTGAGGCGTCAGTTTCAGGGGGCGGGCTGGGTGTGGTGTGGTAGGGGAAGGAGTGGGTGTGGGGGCTGAAGGGATCCTTGTGTGTTCATTAACAAATCCTCCTCATGACATATGTGTGACATAGGGACTGTTTGCTGCTGGGAGCCCTCAACAGTGGTACCAGTTTTGTGTCTGGCTTCGCAATATTTTCCGTCCTGGGCTTCATGGCACAAGAGCAAGGGGTGGACATTGCTGAGGTGGCAGAGTCAGGTACGAGGGTTCTGTAAAGGCGGCAGTGATGGTGGGCGCTGCTTCCTGGTTAATGAATTAAATAACAGTAATTTCAAAAGAAAAACAGCAACGAAACCCAAAAGAGAATTAGCCTCTACGTTCATTTTCGAACTTGAGTGACAATTTAGAAACATCATGGATTCCCTGATTAAAACATAAATGACGGCATCGGAATATGGAAGCTTCCGCAATCAAACACTTCTTGACAAAAGCAGATTTTAGCAGATAGAAACCTATTTGGTCGGTTTGTACGCGCTCATTTAAATAAGGCAAGCTGGCACAAGGCAGAGGGAGTCGTGCTTTACATTTTTAGGGGAGAGTTGAGGAAAAGCTGCTGTGCGATACTTTACGGCACATTCGTGTCAGTGTGACGATTAAAGATTTGAGTTTTGGTTCTGAGAAGTTCCTTATTTAAAGCCACGACCTGATGGCGCCTTAGCTTTGGCTTTTATCATACTGAGAGGCATTTGTTGTTAGAGATTACATCTATGACTCAAACTGTTGTAGGGTGGCCTGCTTTATCAGTTTTCTACAACTTTAAGTACCAATGAGATTTCCACGGATTTCTGTCATGTTTTTTCACCATATGCGACCCAACACTAAGCCTGACCATTAAAGGAGCCCAGGTTACTGTGGATGTTTGGTTTCACTTTTTGACAGAATCACACAAGGATTTCATTTTCCCTACGTTTAAAACCAAGAGCAGAACCATGGTGATTAATGACTTATCCTGTAAACACACCCAACGTCAAAGTGGTTAAAACGCCAATGGAGATGGAAGACTGTTTTCTAAGAACTTGTTTGCAAAACTGGTTCTGCTCTTTTCGCTGAATTGCTTTTCACCCCAGTTATTTGAATAAGACTTGGTGGCATGCTGTTTGAAGTCAATTGATTGATGTAAAGGTTTTATTATTTTAGAGAAAGCCATTTCCTTCATCAACAGGTTTTGTGAACCACACCTTATCTAAAGCCCCAAGATCAGCCAATTTTATAAGTCAATTTAGCAACAGTATATGCTGGCAGCCCAGTCGATGCAAACATTGCACAATTCTGTAAAGTCCACATAAGAGTTTGCAGAATTGTCCAATCTCTGTGTTATTTGGCGAGTGGGCTGATACTCTGTGAGGTGTTGGTCAGAGAAGCTCAAGGAAGCAAAGCGCTGCAAGCTAACATGATGCTCGGTGTTAAACTGAGAATTTGTCAGGATTCTTATCAGGAGCAAGATAAAATAGACAACTACATACATTTTCACAGAATTTTATGTTTGGAAAGGAAAGCAAAGGAAAGTTTTCAGAAGAAAATCTGTAAGTTTGCCTTAATTGCAGCAGTTAGGGCTGAACTTACATTTAAAGCTAAATAAGAGAAGGAATGCTCTTGCTCCTTGGTGTGAGTTTCACTGTGCAATGGCTTGGCACACGCCACAGCTTCAAATGACTTACCAATGGGATAAAATAAAATAAAGGCTTCTTAATATTCTGCACAGTGAACTCATGTGTAATCAACATGAACTCAGTTACTTTGATTTGGTTAATTTTCTGAAGGTTTGTTTTCCCTCTGGGGCTGGAGTTGGTTAACCTTTTTGAGTCAACGTGGTGTTTGGTTGGATGCCTTGTCATAATTTGCTACAAAAGTGGAACCTATTGGTACACTCTACTATCAGCTGCAATGCTGTTTGCTGTTATGGCTGCTTCCTTGTTCCTTGACTTTTGTTTTACAGTTCCCAATGTAGCGTCATTTAAATTCGACCTCATAAAAATAAATCATTTAAAAAAAGCACAGGCTTTTTATCTGACCACAAGTTTTATATCTGCTGCTGTTTTGCAATAGTCCTTTTGCATTCCCCGTTGAAATGGTCAACCGTATTTCAGTTGGGGATTCAAAATGGCTTGAGGAACGTGTGCATGGATAAACAGAATGTATCGGACACACCTTCATGTGCTTGATTTGCTTTTTTTGAAGCATTTGGGGCTTATTCAACTTCAGTCAAAGCAGTGTTTACAGTGGTCCTTCCTTTTTAAATTATGGTAACATACTTTACATGCATCCTGTAACATCTCTCTTCTAACGGACTTACTTCCACAGAGATACTGTTATAAACACAAATGTACATAAATGTGCTTTATTTGCTTTTAACTATACTTGTGTGTTTTATTGTAATATAAGGTGCCATTAATTATGTGCTTGTAAATGAAATGAAATTGTGTCATGTGTTGAGTGTGTACAGTTAGTGTGTCTTAACGCTCTGCAAGCGAGAGGTAAGTAAAGATGTGCTTTAGATATATATATATATTTTTAATGAATCTTTACCTAAATATACTTTACATGTAAGCTTGATCTGAGTGCCGTAGTCAGACATTGATTAACTCTTCACTTCCTGCTCTGCGTCGGTTGTCTGGGGGCATTTTTCTCCCCCCACAGTGATGCAGATCAGATGAGATTATCATGTGATTCTAACGTCGCTCCTCCCCACCCCCTTCTGTCTCCTCTTCCTGCTCTTCTGCAGGTCCAGGCCTGGCATTCATTGCCTACCCCAAGGCTGTTACCATGATGCCTTTTCCTACACTCTGGGCAATCCTCTTCTTCATTATGCTGCTGCTGCTTGGCCTCGACAGTCAGGTCAGCAGATAAACTAACAAACAGGATTTTTCAACAAACTAATACAGTTTTTATTTTTTCTAAAAAACTTTACATGCGAAAATGTTTCACACAGTAGAAGATGAAATCCATGTGTGTGTAATTTATTTGCAGCAAATGTAGCTGATCTAAGCAGAAAATGTTTTGCTACCTTCTTTGCTGGGTTTCCAACATAAGTTTGTAGCAAACTGTGAATGTGGCTTTTGTTTTTGCTGTTCTGCTACTGGCTTTGCTGTAATTAAATTATCCAACCTGAGCTCTTGGTGCCTGCAGCTCCTCCAGAGTTACCAAGAATTAAATATTGTCTAAGAAATCTCTTTATTTTTCAGTTTTAGCCTTTTAAAGCTGCAGTGTCCAAGTTTTATGGAAATTATATTTTTACATAGTTGTTACATTTATTGTGTTGTGACAGTAGAATATAAGACTGGTAAGACCTCTGTCTTCTCCCAGTGTTCCCAGTTCTAACTGCAGAAATGCACCACTCAATCAACCAATCAGAGACTGGAGGAGGGTCTTAGTGTTGTCAATCACTCTTGTACTCAACCCCTCCACCTTGCTCTCTGCTACACTACAACTCTTTTACCACAACATATAACAGACTTTCTGAAGTGTCGATTAGACACATTGAGCAGAGAGTACATAAGCATGATTGACAGCACAAAGCCCCTCCTCCTGGCCTTGATTGGTTGTTTTTGGTGGGGAGCGGTGCAGCAGTACCTCAAGGAGGAGATTTTTAAAAATCTTTCAAAACGACCTTTGAGTAAGGTGAATTGTAGTCATTTATTATGGCTACAATAATAAATGTAGCCATTTACATTTACAATAAATAAATAAAAATTTATTGTTTTATTGTCTATATAAAACAATAAATTACATGCATCAAAACCAAAGCATACCAAGTAAAGTGTGTGTTTTCAAATCCAACTTACAACAGTAGATGGCACTTAAAGTAATGTAACTCAACTCAGGAAAGAAAAGAGAAGTTGGTTTAAAATCCTGGAGGTTGAGATCATTGGATGTTCTGCAGTAAATCTGATTTTCCATCCGTTTTCTTGTCTTGCAGTTTGTGGAGGTGGAAGGGCAGATCACATCACTGGTGGATCTGTATCCGTCCTTCCTAAGGAAGGGTTACTGCAGAGAGGTCTTCATCGCTATCATCTGCTGCATCAGCTACCTGTTTGGACTCACCATGGTGACCAAGGTAATAATAACGACAATATGAGGAGGTTGAAAAAGGTGCTGAGTGATAAAGGCGCCTCGACCAAACGTTAAGCACTAAAACTGGTTGTTTTGTTTGACATAAACACAGCAGCTTTTGACCTCCTTTCAGAGTTCATGTAGTTGGAACCAGAGCGTTTGGACTGCTATTAGTGTGAACCCCATGAGAGACGATGGCGGAGGGAGGGGGAGTTCTCATGACTTTTAGTGTCAAGTCATGAGAACTTCCTTTCCATCCAATGGTATTAATAGTTACAGACCCAATTTAGATTTTCCAAATCCCCTTGCTTCCTCCTCATTCTCTTTTTTCATTAATCCCCTGGACTCTTTAAGTCATTCTGTACTTTTGTCATAATTGTCTCTTCCTGTTTGTATGCTCTAGGTATTTTTTTATTTAATATTCAACCATCTCTCTATCTTCCTGTATGAGCTATTCATTCTAAATCTCTATATATATTGACAGGATATGTGCAAGTATGCAACTTGGATGCAGATTTTGTGTATCAGAATGTTTAATCAAAACTGAAAATCATTCCAGCATATTTAATTTTGCTCATCTCGTCTCCAAGCATTTCAATCACAACCCTTTGTTGGGTTTCCTGCTGATCTCAGACAATAAGACATTTGTTCTGCTTTATGCTTTATGGTTCAGTTTGCTCTTCACCAGATCAATGTTTCCTAATTAAACATTATTGTTTTATCACTCAGTTTTAATCAAAATCAATCACTGGTCTGAACCACTTCAGATTAATCTGATCTTATTGAAATGTTGCAGAAAGAGGTTTCAGTTCCTTTATTATTGACCTGTGGATGTTGCCATGGCGTCAGGTCACCACTGGTGTCTATTTTTCTATTTTCTAGATTCAGTTTGAGGTGTAATGGTACAGAAACCGATACTTTGACTTTACGTACGTTTTTTTTTGGAGGATTGTTGAGAAGATCCTCTCCACCTTCACTCATCTGTTCTTCATTCATGTCAACTCCGTTTCAGACCAATAATACCTCACTCCCATCCTTCCTTCCTCTCTTTTCACGCAGACTTTCACTGTACCGACTCATTCCCTCTGTTTCTCCTTTTGTTGTTCCCATGACAACTTCTTTTTATGGCTGCCACGGCCCGATTCAGCTTTAGGATTCCCAGAATTGGGGACCGTTTTTAATATTGTAGATACGCAGGAGGACACCGGGGTCATGCACAATCACTCCTGTTCAGACACGTCATCTGCTCAGATTTAAGCTGATTTTGTGTTGGTTACATGTTAAACCTCCCCTCTAATGTTGCCTGGAACGACTTCCTCCAAAAATGTTTGTGTGCAGTTGGAGCCAGGTATTTTTTTTTGGTTTAAAATGTTAAAAAGGAAACTAAAACGATGTCTCTCTGCAGGGTGGCATGTATGTTTTCCAGCTGTTTGACTACTATGCAGCGAGCGGTGTGTGCCTTCTGTGGGTGGCATTCTTTGAATGTATAGCTGTTGCCTGGGTTTATGGTGAGTATAATTAATCCCAACAGCACTGAAGCCCATTGTTCACTTCCTGGAGTAGAAATAATAATTTGCAGACATAAAAAGAAAGAAAAATAAAGCTGCTTTGTCTTTTACTGCTGTGAACCACACACTGTTGTTTTTGCAGGCGCTGATAATTTTTATGATGCAATTGAGGACATGATTGGCTACAGACCAAATCCTTGGATGAAATGGAGCTGGACTGTTGTCACTCCTTTACTGTGCATGGTAAGGGCTTTCTAATGAATCACAGAAAACCTGTCCATAAGTTCATGACGGTTATTTTGAACAAATATCTGAAACCTTAAAAGTTTTAGTTTAAATGTGTTCCTTTTCCACCACAGGGCTGCTTTATCTTCTCTTTGGTCAAATACAAGCCATTGACGTACAACAAGATGTACCAGTATCCTGACTGGGCCATTGGAATAGGCTGGACTCTGGCCCTGACCTCCATGATCTGCATCCCCATGGTGGTCGTCATCAAGATCATTCGGTCTGATGGGCCCCTCATCGAGGTGGGTGAAACGCGCAGCTAGAAATCAACATCAGATACTCAGTAGATTTATTCAGACAGTCACTGATCTCAGTTTGGAGGATCAGGAATAAATTCTTATGGGAAAATCAAACTGTTTAGAGCTAAATTTGCTTCATGAATCAGTGTCTGTCTCCTAAAATAACTTGAATTTCTTAGTAATTTGAGCCAAAGCTATTTTATTTATGCATCTGTTTTGCACAGATTTGTTTATATTTACTAGTTTATTTAATTGAACAGTGTGTGTTGCTTTGCATAATCATTCTGATCTTGTATTTCTCTGCATCTTGGTTGTGATGTATTTAATCAAACTGATCCAAAAGCAACAAGTCTACAGACCAAATGACAGGGAGCGAAAAATAACCATTCAGATAATATCTGAGGAGTTTAGTAGCAGAGAACCGACAGTTGCACTCAACAACAAGGCTCAAAGTTTGCCTTGCAACACAAACATTATTAGGATGAGAAGGAAATGAATAAAAAACTGCAATCTATTGGAATCTCATCTAAAACTCATAAAGTGTTCACGTCCCTGGCAAACTGCTGTGTTTTTGTTTAATTTGATTTAAAGGGTGAAGTTTTCTGTTGAATGGCTCTTAAACTCTTTTAGCTCCATTCTACAATGACAATTTATTCCTGATTCTGCAAACTAATATCACTGATTGTTGTCAGCTGGTCGTAATGATTGAACAGGAAATCAGTTCATTCATCAGTTCAGTATAAGGCGAGAAATCAGGAAAGTCAAATAAATCACCTAATTCTTCCTAAATGTAGTTTAAAGCTCTTTGCTTATAGTTTTTTTTCTCTCCCATGTCTTTACATCTTTTCTCTTTCCAACTGATTTTGTATTTTATTTTTTCATTCTTGCTCTTTTTGCCTTTTTCCCTCTCTTTGCTTTTTCTTTCCGTTCTCTGACGTCTGTTCATCCTTTGTGTCCTCCCTTCTGGCCTGCAGAGGATCAAGGCCGTGGCGGCTCCGGCGCGTGGAGGGGCCAGCTCTCGCCCCGCGGACCACCGTGTCCCCAGCGAGCTCACCTGCCCTCTGGACCCCAATGGAAACAGGGGGCTAATGATGAAGGCCCCCACCCACACCATCGTAGAAACCATGATGTAAAGGGGTGAGGAGGAGGCTCTCCATGAGAACGCTCTCTTCTCCTCTCCTGTCCTCTGAAACGCTTCTGAAGCTAGCTAGCTATCTGTCTGTCTGTGTCTTTCTGGTGGACTGATGAGGGTTTTAAGGAAAAAAAGAAAAGAGGCTCACACTTCAAATCTTTTAGGAATGCTTCAAAAGCTGTTTGCAGTTGAGGAAAGATGATTATTACAATTCCAAACTGTTTCTTAAGTGCTTTGTTTTTCCTTTAACCGTTCCCATGTGACTTGCCATGTGCCGTATTTTAGCACTGATCATAAGCTGGTCGCTTGTTTCTTCACTGATGTTCACAGATAATCAGCCATTGTTCCCAAAAAAGAACAAAGTTATGTCTTAGATTTGCTCGCCGTTAAAGGAAATGCATTCAATTCACTGCTGATGCTAAAATATTCTATAAATTATGATGCAATTTGATGATAATGTACATCACAGCAAATGAAGACAAAAACAGTGGGAAATCCTGATCACACAGAAATCTTGTTTTTTTTTTTGGCTCAAACTGAAACATTCCTTTGCTTTCATTTCGGCGTCAGGATGATTTCTTCCTGCAAAGTCAGAAAAGCATCCAACCGGATTTGAAGTGTGGAGTTCAAACCCTTGAGTGTGTTGTCTGTGGCGTACTGTACAGTAGTAGCTATCAGTCTATCTATATCTATCTCTTTATCTTTCTGTGTCCTAGACCAGTTTACAATATGTAAGTTACTGCAGTAGGCACTCTTGGCTTAAAGTTTTGGATTGAATTTATTTTATTATTTTTTTCTGCAGAGGAAGTTACATTATTATTATTGTTGTTAGCTTTTTCCTCTGTCAGTGTTTAGATTCTTTTATTATTATTAATATTATTATTATTATTATTATTATGGGTATTCACTATTGAATTGCTGTAGTTTTACGTAGAAGGAGGAACACTTCTTTCAATTGGTGAAAATACTAAGCTGTTATACAGATCACATATTTACAGTGGCAGCCTTTATACTTCAGTTGTCATCATAAATATCTTGGGCCACCGTTTTCCAGTTGTTTTAGTGACACAAACAAATTTCAACTCAATGATTTTTCTCCCAAATGTTTTCTTGTTATGGGCCAGTTGCTTCATGACCAGTTGGAGGTTCAGACAAAAAAATGGGAATTTGGCAGCGACTCGTCCTGCAGTTCAGGGCTGGGCAGCTTTTCTTCCTCTGTAAGGTTCAGGGACATCTGGACACATTTATTGGGGAAGGACAAAAGCTAAGACTCATCTCCAGTTCATATCAGGTGACCCAGTCAGTTGTGTTTATTAGCACTCCAAAGTAGGAGTGTAACAAAATCCAGTGACGCAACAGAGAATATCGCTGCCAGAGCTTTCCATTTGCATTTGGCAGAACTTTGTGTTGGGAAATTGGCACTGAAGAAACCCATAATGCATCATTACACTGACGGAGACAAAGAAAAGACGCCCAAAAGGAAATTTATTCATAGAGAATAAAAAAGGAAGAATTTGCTCTTAATTTTCTCCAAACTAATCAAAGTTAAAATTTCATCTATGTTCCAAATTTGATATTTGAAAAATTCTTGCTTTGTGAAAACAACTAGTTTCTAAAAAACAATATTCAAGCCTCGTTTTCTGCGTTAACTTTTGGAGCCTTACTCGAGTTTTTTTAAGTGCTCAAATTAAGTGTTAACTTGGTCTGAGTTCCTAAACATGTTCATCATCAGGAACATCAGGAGGATCGAGTTGTAGAGGCATAAAATCTGATTTGCGAACATCAAGTTTTTCTCGTTTGCAGACCCTTTACAATTTATAGATTTAGCATCAATTTGTTGAAATTCTGTTAAAAGTGTGCCCTGCAATACGAAAACAAGACCGAAATTCTGGCTGATTTTTAACAGTTGTGATATAAAAACTACATGTGATTTTTTTAATAGTAACATGGGGCCATAATGCTAATAACGTGAGCGGTTAACAACAGACTAGGCAAGAGGTAGTTGTTGGATTTAATATGTGACAAAGGGGTTTCCGTGTGTCTCACCAGCGACCATCTGCTCAGGACTTACCCTTTAAAGCTCTTGTCTGCTTTAATTTGCTTCTAAAACATTTTACTATCAGTAGGGAACAAAGAGCTGCAGTCGTAGCAATCAAAACTTCTTTCTAATGTGCTTTAAAGGACATTCGCTCAGATTGGCACATAGAGAATCAAAAGTAACTTCTTAACTGCCTATTTTATACACAATCAAAGGTAAAGATACACTGAAATGATGTGAGAGATGTTTTTTGCACTTGAAATGATGAGGCCAAAAATAAAATGCTCAATTCTTCAGGGTACTCGGAGGTGAAAACCATTGAGGTGGGAAGTTGTGCAGTACCCAGGAATTGCCTGTATTTGACCAAAAACCTCCCAGTAGAGGTGGCATAGCAGCCAGAGCCTGGCGTTTTTCCTCTTCTTCTTACTGTAGTTTGTATCATTAAAGGGATTTGCTGAACCAAATCCACAGGTGACATCTATTTTCATACAGCCTTTCCTATATAACGTCTTTCTACAGCTCAGCTTCCTTTTAAATGCACATACAAAGCTTCAGTGTATTCATTAACGTTTGTACAGATCTGGTTCTTGGTTCCTCTGAAGGATCATTGCACAACAATGAAAAACAAACAAAAAAATTACTCCTTTACAGTTTATCTTAAAGTCTTCAATTTGTCCACTGAATAAATTCTTTTAGATTTAAAAACCACAATGCGTATGGAAACAATTCAACCTTTTTAATGTGTGTATTTTCTTTTCTTTTTTTTTACATATATTTAGAGACAGTTTTAGCTGCTTAATTGGAAAACATAAAGTCACCAGTAACGACTTCAACTTTAAAGCTTTTTCCGGGTGCTAAGGTTCTTCTTTTGTCAGGGATTTATTGACCAGATTATTAACTAGCGCAGTCATTTATAGGTTTATTCTGCCTCTCAGTGTACAGTCACAGTTTGTAACAGCCCATCAGCCTTTTTCACTCCTGCTGTCAGTTAACCCGAGTAAACTTTCCGTTGAGCTAAGCTAACTGATTTTATTTTTTCTCTCATAAATAATGAGTTTGGAACAGAACTAAAGCATTAGTGATGCACATGTTTTTACCGCCGAATGTTAAAATGTGAAAGTCACCTACAGGTGAATTTAAAGTTTTCTGAAGATTTATTTTTTAGCATAAAAAAAAGAATCTATGTTTAAATCTATTTTTTTGCCGATCCTTCTTTGATTTCATCAGTTTCTCTTGATTTATTTGTGATCGAATGTCACTTTTGCCTTTCATACTCCAAAAATATTCAAAACCTAAAACTGGAGTGACATTGCACAAACTCTGGATCCAAACTCGGCTCACATTCATTACGTGCAATACTTTGTCGAAAGTGTTAGATTATTTTTTTTTCCTTTTAACTTTTCATGAAAACAAAACTGAAAATTTCAGAGTCAGTTCAAATTAGAATGTGGAAAGAAAAACCCATTAAAACCACTTTTTTTTTAAAAAAATCAAATGTTTCTTTGGAATACACTGAAAATACTGTAACAGATTTGTAATTTTATTGTTTTTGAGACAGCAACACTGCCACTAATCCCACTGTCATTCATTAAGTAATGAAAAAATTGGCATCTCACCAAAATGCCACAACCAAAGTTTTTATTTCTTAATTTTGACAAACATCAGTGATATCTGCAGCACCAAACTGTTCAGCAGTAAACTGAGGATTCTGTGGTGGAATAACTTGTGGTGCTTTTTAAAGGCTGCCACCATGTAACAGATGTAAATCCATCCAAAAAATATACCATATCAAAAGTGGGTGCTTTTTTTTTTCTTAAAAGTTAATCTACATATTTTGTTAAGCTAATTATAAAATGTTTTAAATAATAATGGAGAATGATTTCAGATTTAACTTACATTTTGTACGCGAGTCCAACATATCCTCAGAATTCAGAACGTGAACTCTGTCATTAAGAGGCAACGTTTGACCAACATGTAACGTTTGGGTTCTGCAGGGATTAATCAGCTCATAAACTGAGTCTGTTTCCTGGCAACAGCTGAGATGGAGCCCAAAGACTGAAAATGGTAAAACCTTTTCTGACTCTGAAACTCATTCCTCTGTCAACAGACCGACTGATCTTGGTCTCGTTTATAAATCCCTGGTCTTTCCTGCTTTACACCACACCAGCCCTTCCTCTGTGAGAATGTACACAGGAAAATGTTTTTTTTTTTATTCTTGGTAAAGAAAAGAAAACATTTTTTTTAAAGAATTTGAATGGTTTTATTTTTTGTTTCTATCGCCAACCTGTAAGCTAAAAAAATGTGTTTGAGCAGGTTTTACAGAACTGTAAAACTTTTTTTTTATTTCTTAATAAAAAATTTGTCTTCAGAAAATGAAGGTGAAGTTGTCATGTGTCTCTTTGTTCCACTTCCACACACGGATAATTACTTCCAGGTTAAAGTTTCCCACATTATCAATTAAAATCTGTACTGAAACATTTCGGACCAGCTCCATGGAGATCTCGGACAAACGAGCAGACAGAATGAAACAAACCAAAACTGTTCCAGCAGTTGTCTTAAAATGGAAACGATGTGGGAACTGCAGGTTTGTTTTTGGGACGGCAAACATGTGGAACCAGGTGATCTAGACAGAGGAGACAAAACTGTAGCTTTATTAGCCATGATGCCAAACAAACAAAAACAACCCTTCACTTCATAGTGAACACAAGCTTTAGCCACGGAGTTGGCCTAAAAGTTTAGAATATATTTCTATTCTATAACTGCTGTGGAGATGACAGAGTTGAAATGAAATATCCTTTCTTGCACCAGAGGAGGAAGGATCTTCTATGACGCTCCTTCCTGCACTGAAACACCTCTGCAGTTCAGCAGCCGTTTCAATGCATGAGCTGGTAAAAACCGTCCAACATGACGGACGGTGGAGTCCTTCCTGGACCGGGTCAGAGCGCCAAACTAGCACAAAGCTAATCTCTGTGACTTATCTAAGGTAAGCTGCTGCTCCGATAGAAGAACACCACAAAGATGGCTGATCCTCGAAGAGCGCCCCCTGCCTTCCAAAAGATCCCAGCCTCCTTAGCATGTCTGCTCAACCCACAACAGAAGGAATTGGATCAACACATTAAATGACACAAGAATTTATGATGATATTCATAGACGCTCTTCTTTCAGTCTGACTGAGTTTGATATTGGAGATCAGCTGCAGTTTATTGAATCTGAGGGCTTGACCTGTAAAAAGACAAGATGTTTCTTTGATCTGAGGTTGTAATGTGAAAAACCTCAACAAATATGAATACTTTTCCAGAAGCACAGTAGAGCTTGTCACTTCTTTGTTTCCTGTTTTCAGTAGCCATCTTGGCTTAAAGATGGCTACCAACTGTAGCCATCTTGAACAGTTTTGAACTGTTGGAGGACAATTCAAAGCAGTCCTTCAACATAATAAACGTAATCCTCATGGTTTCTGACCTCAACTGTTTGGGTCAGAAATAAGAGTTATCTCTGCCAAAATACTGATAACTAAAACTTAAGATATGAATTCCTTTTCTGGGATATTACTCAAGGTTTTAAGATATTTGCAGAAGGTTTATTACACATTAAATAAAAATAGTGAAGTAGGCTCCGTTTCTCTTGCAGAAATGTACTAAGCTGTTTATTTTTTTAAACAGCTAAGCCATTCTTGTTACATCCAAGTTTTTTAATGTCATGGGAATTGTTTTGAGAAGTTGGCTAAGGAAGTCATTTCCGTCACACCTTATAAATCTTGACTTCATCCATAATTACAGGCTTCCTGTCGCCTTCAGACTGGAACCTTTAAAATCTAATAAACCCAGCCTGTGATGGGCCAACAAGTTTAAACCAAAAATATTCCAGTTAATTCTAAAATGGAGCAAATGTCAACAGGAAAAACAAGCCATCCGAGTCTCTGACATGTTCAGAAACAACATCGGTTCTGAATGGCTGGTTGATGGAATATTTTGACCCAAACATCGGTTCCCAGCAGAGGGAGGAGGATGAGACAAGCCTGAAAATAACAGAGGATGGACACTTCACAAGACTAATTTTCCCAGACTGTAATTTTCCCTCAATAACGGCAGCGACACACTGCAAAAAGACAAAATCCTACCAAGTGTTTCTGTCTAGTTTGTAGTGAAAATATCTTAACATACTTGAAGTGAGATAAAACTGACTTACTGAAAACTTTTCAGGAAGATACAGGAGCTTGTTTAAAGTCAGTAACTGCTTATAGTAATGAAAAAGTCCTTCTTCCAAATAATCTTCCATTGGCAGATTATTTTACTTATAACAAGACATTTTTCCATGTTATCTGCCAATGCAATAAGTACTTTATATAATTCTTAGGAAATGATTAAATAAGATATTTCCACCAGAAACTAGACCAAAAAAACACTTGTAAAGATTTTGTGTTTTTGCTGTTTTATCTATTTATGACAATGGGTTGAATATTTCAATGAAGGTGTTCAAGCAATTATTAAAAATGTAAAAATCATCTTTTTGCTATTTTACCTCCAAGCTGTAGATTTTTGAGTCCTCATTGTTTGGTCGATCCTCTCGTGACTCGCTGACCAACAGCGGCTCGTTGTTGTTGAACTCCCTGTAACGCCTTTCATTGGCTGCCAGATTCAGGAATAGATTCGTCTCCTGAGAATTACTCTCTGTTTTTATTCTACTTCAAAAGAGTTTGTTGGCAAACTCGCAAAGCAAAATAAAATTTGTGTCGTGTTTTTTATTTCTAGAGTACTGTTTTGAGTTATTTCAGTCTCTTTCATGATGGTCAAAAATAGAAAAGTACAGGAAGTAATGTGATAACGATGTGCAGAAAATCAAATGCAGCTTGTAGTGTTTGTGTGTGTGTGTGTGTGTGTGTGTGTGTGTGTGCGTGTGTGTGTGTGTGTGTGCAGGTGTGTGTGTGTGTGTGTGTGAATCTATCTTATTGGGGGAAAAAAAAGCCAGTTTCCATTTTATTGCCACTCCCCTTTATTTTCAGGGTCCATTTTTATATTATAATATAAAATCTGGTTAGTATTGGTTTGTCGATTTGATGAAGCATTTTAATTTGTAGCAGTAAGAGCTTTCTTCCTTGTGTTAGCTCACTGCTGCTGATGTATGTAAACAATGGTGTTGCCATGGAGAATAGCACTGGTTGTCTCAGACTTGGACATTGTTGAAGGAAGGCACCCAATGTGGAGATCTACAGTAGAAGAGTTTTATCCCAGAATTTACCAGCTTTTAAAAGTTAATGGAATATTATCTTATTAAAATGGTGAACTGGGCTCATAATGTTCTAGTTTAATGGACAGTACTGGATATAAAACAGCTGCTTCAGCTTTGAAGGAGCTTGTATTTCTCCAAAATCTCTTATTCTGTAGATTCCAAACTCTTTAAACATATTTTTTTAAATTTCTCAGCATGTATAAAGCTTCCAGTTTTGTGTTCTCTCATCTGTGGGTTAAATGATTTTTATAAAGTTAGATTGTTCTGAAGAGAAGTGACCATATCAAATGTTCTCTGTCTTCTGATTGGTAGGGAAACTGCTTCAGCCTTTCATTCAGTGCCATAGTTTGTTTATTTTGAAGTTAAAGAAAAAGTATTGCATATTCATTTTGTCCTGATGGTACATTCACTCATCCATATGCAGCCATGTGACCCGTCGGTTCTGAAGCTCAGCCGTGTGCCACTGGGTTTTTTGTATAATTGCATGTGTTTGATGTGTTTGTTGTGTGTATGTCTTGCTGGTTATGTAACTGTTTGGCCTTGGGATAATTGAGTCAACTGAGGCAGAATGTGCAGTACTATACACACACACACACACACGCCGACACACACACCCAGACTACAGCACGTGTTGAGAAACGCTGAGGTGTGTACAGAATTTGTGTGCATGCAGGAACCCAATTTTACTTGTACATGTCGGCATGTTGGGATCCTGCTGAAGCACTAAATTCATGTTTGGACATTTTAATCAGTTCTTTGTCTCATTCCATCTGGCAAAGGCCAATAATTGGTTTTAGGACCAGGACTGGAATTAGCACATTGGGCAATTCCAAATTGTAATTCTTTTGGAGATATTATTTCTCCAAACTGACATCATCTTTATCTGCAGCCTATCAGGAGATGCTGATGATCCCTTTATAGACGGTGGTCATGGTTTGGTTTGTGGTGTATGATCAATGTTCATTTAGAACAGAAGGACCTAAAGGGTGTCATGAAAACATCCTCCACACCACCACACCACCACCTCCACCCTGAATCATGAAAACATGGCAGGGTGTGTACAGATCAAACCAGCTGTAATAATCACTGGAGCAGAAAACATTTTGCTCATTTTACTGAGTGTGTTTGAACTTTGACCTCAGACTCCTGTGATGATTCCAGTTGTACCCAGAGTTAGGAAGCAGCTAGTTACATTTACTGGAGTAACTTTTGTTTTTTTTTAAAGGTTTTGTTGGCCTTTATTTGAAAGTAATTCAACAGGAAACAGGGTTATTAGAGAGGCAGAAGAGATGCAGCAAACGTCACCAGACCGGGAATCGAACCTTCAACTACCGGCACAAGGATTAAGGCCTCAGTACATGAGTTGTGCTTTGCCCCTGTGCCACCACAGCACCCTTGAGTAACCTTTTTGAGTATTTTGGCTGCGTTGTACTTTTTACTTTTACTTGAGTGACGTTTTGCTGCTTTTACTTGAGTAAAATTTCTGGATTCTGAATGAAAAACAAACAAGTTTTAATCAAAAAATTCACCAGAATGACACACACTTGCATATTTTGATAAACTTGCAAAAGTTTTTTATTGAAAAAAACTGATTTGAGAAAATTTTCTTTTATCTGATTTTATGTTTTGAGTAATTGTCATTCTGGTCCTTAAACTACCCAAATTTAAACTTAACTGTATATTTTTGAGCCATCTGATTATGTAATTTTAAAATATTAAATGCCTGAAAACTTCTACTCTTACTTGAGTAATTTTTGGACGGCTACTTTTTACTTTTACTTGAGTAAAAATATATTGAAGTGGTGCTATTCTTACTTGTGTATAATTTTTGTACACCCAGTGTGTTCTTCTCCTGTGGCACATATGCTTCAAAATTCGATGTGTTGTGCATTCAGGAAAGGTATTCTATAAAACTTGGATCTATTTGCGTTTTCATCAACAAGGCATTTTATTCTAAACGACTGTCAGTCACTGATTATTTTCTCCTTTTAAGCCGCTGGCTCTAATCCATGTAGATCTGATCCAATTCCCACACACACACACACACACACACACACGCACACGTACACACCCTTCATACCACACACACACGCCTTCATAAAAGTAGACATTTTATTTTTCTTGCTTTTAATTGGTTTTCTTCTCAAAAAGAAGTATAGCAGTACACTCTTGGTTTCATAGAAAATGAGCAAAATGAAAAAATAAAAATGACCAAAAACAAAGTTATACATTTTGTTTTTCATCTTGTTTTTTTTTCTTCAGAATTTTCTTTTTATGTTTTTGAAGAGTAGTAGTATTATAGAAAAATAGCATTTTACATAGAACTTTACATAATTAAAAACAAACAAAATAACACAATATCAACAGTACCATTAATGGCCCAATCCAGAATCGTATTAAGGATTGTCAGGTAAACATGCCAGAATATTACAAGCAGAAAACAATTGCAATTTTCTTTCTTTCTTTTTTTTAAAAATTCAATAAAAAAAAAAAGAAGCTATCAAGAACGTCAACATGGGGAAAGATGGTAACCTAGATTGTAAACGATGATTTAATACACAGTTCAAACTGGCTGGAATTCCAGATTTCTGTGTTTTTATTGTACAGTATTTGCTGCAGACTGGACACATGAATATTTTACTGGTTTCCAAAATATATTTCCATCCAGTCAATATGAAGATCTTTTAGTTGAGCTGAAAAAAACAGCCACAGAGCAGCTGACTGGCTGTTATGATACCAAAATTATTTTTAGATTCTTGTCAATGAGCAGCTATTAGAAGACCTCCAAACAAAGGACAATTGAAGCTTTCCAAAAGACACCATTACAGATCCCAAAAACACATTATTTACTTTTCAAAGTGCTCAGTTTTCCATATCTCTAAACCCCCAATATTAGCATTGGTTAGCAAAACAAAACAATGATTAGCAATAACCCAATTTTCACACATCCAGTCATGAAGTTCAATAATTCACCCACCTTTTCTCTCTGTTATGTTCAGATTTACTGAACTTTGCCCAACCTCACACCGTTAATGTGCTAAACTTTCTGGAAAACACTCAAAATCACCAGACAAGCAGGTTGTTACACACTTGACAAAAAGTCATGTGAGCAACAGACACACAACTTCAGGGAAAATTTATAGCATAATGAAAGGAGGAACTGATAAAAGAACCAATAAATCTAAAGATAAAATGATTTTTAAAAAATCAGAAGGAGAGAAAGAAGAAAGTATCTGACAGCCATGACCCGGCTCTCCTCAGGCCAAGGAATTAAAAACTGCACATTACTGGAGGAAGCTACATCCATTTTAGATTTCATGCTGAGATAAGCCATAAAAATATAAAATACTGCATTAGAAAGGCACAGGAAAACCGAGGTGAACAGCTTATTATATCATAAATATCCGGTTATGTAAGAACTTGTCCACTGGGTTCAGAAGGAAACAGGTACAAGAAAGTACAGATTTTTTTTTATTGTCTCAAGGACAGTTAAAACTATTTGAATTCCCCCAAAGACAGTCAATTTAAGCTTATTATTAAAACTAACAACTTTATTTTTGTACTTTAATGCTCAAGAATCAACTGTAAAAGTGGAAACAAACATGATGACAGAAAACTTGTTAACTTGATTTTTGACATGAAACCCACGGTTCTGGATTGGGCTTTAAACAAACCCGGAAACCAAATGGAGCATGAGTGATCACACACACACATACACGACTTACAGACATACTTGTATGCATATATTTATATATATTTAAAGAACTACCAAACCCTTTTGGGAGGCTTTTCTTGCATTCTCATATTTCACCTTGTTTCACAGTTTTTTTTTATTTTCATCTTTTAAAGATCTTTTTTGACCACTTCACAGTATAAAATGCACTCAGACATGTTTGTTCAGTTTTCCATAAAAAATACAGAGTATGAAATTCCACTGTGTGCTTTTAGTTGAGGAGAGTTGGCAGAGATTTTTCTTATGTGCGTTGAGTTTCTGCTGTTTTGAGTCTGATGTGAGTTTCAGAGGAGAAAGTGAAAAACATCAGAGCTGAACAGTAAGATGTTTCTGTGATGTCCACTCTGTAAAAAAGAAAAATGATAAAAACTGGAAACACACCACATCTCTACATTTACTCTCAGGAAAAGTATCAATTCTGCAGCACATACACGCCACCTTTCTTACACACGTGGTTTTACTCCAGGGAGCAGCTGGAGCCGTGCAGAGTTACATAACAGCATGAGGAAAGAGTGAGACTGTCAGCGAAAAGGAACACAGGATGTAATTGTTCCTGTCAAACATTTCCAGTTCTTTGCTGGATAAAACCTTTTCTGTTCTCTCTCACAAATGCAAATGTTCTGGTATTCATCTTTCATGTTTCATATGTTGTGTCTTTCTCACAGCCTGATGTCGCTTACTACTGAGTTAGACAGTGATAATGTATTCATACATACAGAGTAGACTGCTTCTTTTTTGGTTTTGTGAAACTTAGATGGTTTAGTATCAGCCAAAAATAGCCTGAGAATTTACAAAAACAAGGTTTCAAATAATTATTGCATGTATTAAGGGAAAAAAACTAGCATTGTACATCTAGGGTTATGAAAAACATGGTTGTTGTTCTGTGATTGAGGTTTTGTGCTTCTTCAGTAGAAGACAACTTGTCTTTACTGGAACCGTGGATGACAATCATTAATGTCCTCTAAACTCCTGGAGTGAATATCTGGCTCTCGGTTTGTGACCTCAGACTGACACTCACTGGGGTTAAGCAACGATGCAACTGAGATGATGACCTATGACCTTCAACAGGCTATTCATGCTGGAAAGGCCTCTTGTGCAGTTGAGTTAAAACAATTATGCAAAGAAGAGTGGGTAAAAAATCATCTGTAGGAGTTTAAAAGTTTTTCTATTTGTCCCAAACAATTAATGACAGCTGTTGCTGCCAATGTTGGCAAAAACAGTCATCAGGTTTATGGTGGAATTACTTCTTCACAAAGAGCCAAGTTGGTTTGGATAGTTTTTTTTGCCTTAATAAATGAAATCATCATTTGAAAACAGTTTTTCTTGGACATTATAATCTGACAGGCAGTAAATAATCTTTCACAGCATTGCAGCTGCATGCACAGCTGTGCAAAACACCACATTACTCATGGAAAATTTCACAGACAGCCAATATCAACATAAAAACTGGGAATTTTAAAAACATATTTCAGCATTAACTTGCATTTGAACAGCAAACACAAATGTCCATCTAATGGAAACCACAGCTAAGAATGAGGTTTTCTTATTTCCTCTTTTGCCTGCTAAAAGAATCCTCATTTTATGAAATGTTAGCACCTGTTTCTTCACATCTATATCTTCTAATATGTACAAATTATTTTCCATTTCTCACATTCATGCAAATCACTGTGAATCCAGTTGTGGCAGGAAGCTGACAAAATCATTTTTGCACATCTCATCTTGAGAAATCATCAAGGTAAGACAAGCAAACAGCAGCTCTGCATTCATAAAAACAGTTTGATTTGTGTAATATCACTAAAGATTTGTCCAGTCATTATTAGGAAGGTTAGAAATGATACATTTTTAAAATTAAATTAATGCTATTTTTTAATTAAAACCAAAAACATAACATGAGTTTTGTGTGAAAAGCATTCCTAATGTTTCTCTGCAGAGGAAACGACTCAGAGCTGCTAATGTTTCACATCCAACTGACTCCAGCTGGAGTAACACAAAACACAATGACATTTATTTCAACGCAAATTTGAGAAGCCATTGAAAATGTTTAGAGAAAATATATTTTTTTTCTGACTTAAACAGAAAAATCTCTGACCGTTTGGTTAAGAAAAGGTTGATTTCACAGAGTTTCGATGGCATGAAAATGGAAATAGGGCCACAATATTATAAAAATGTTCTTAAGTGCTCATTTGTTGATACTGACAAGATTTTTTCTTGGACACCGTTCCTCAGCCAAAGAAGGGAAACTGTGTTTAAGCACATTATAATGATGACATCTGGATGAGCCGTTTGCTAAAGATAGATAATATCTATTATCTTTTATGTTCAGTCTTAATATGCTCCTTAAAAAGAGCACTTTTCGTTTTCCTTCTCCAAAGTATATAAAATCTAGAACATGACCCATGCATTTTTGTAAAAACAGAAAAAATCCACCATCTGACGCATTTAGTTGAATTTTATTCACTTGAAAACAACAAAATAAAAAGAATCAAAATTTCTGAAATTTACACTTATTAATGAAATTTTGGTGATTTTTTTATATTGTAGTCACATTTTTGTTTGATGTTTTGATATTTTTCTATAAAGAATATACTGTATAACAGCAGTACAACTCTGTAAGTGGAATGTATGCATGCAGGGTGTTTTTGTTTGTATTTCAGTGTTTTCAGTCTCTGTATATTTAGAGTTATTGCTAACCTGTGTTTATTCCCAGGCCAGTCACAGTAAATATGTTCACAATTTATGACTTGTAGTGTTAATGCGCAATTAAAAAGAGATTGTGTGTCTGTTTGCATTGTTGGTTACAGACTTAAGGGATGGTCTAAAGTGTTGTTGTTGTCTTCTGGAGTGTCGCCGGCCAGAGGGTTTCTGCTGATGACCAGCTCCAGTCTGTCTCCAGCCTCGGTGATGAGCGGCACCGCTAAGCAGCAGTCAAAGTCTCTCGTTCTGACATGGTTGACCTGGACCCAAATACAGAGACAGTGGTTTCCCCTGTAAGCTACAGGTAAGCATCATTAAAAGAACATTTTAATATTGCAGTCTTGTTTCTTCAATAAAAGCATCCAAACTAACAGCGATGTTAAAGAATAATATATGCTACAAACATTAACTAAAATTAAATTTCTTCTTCTAAAATAGCTTGATACTTTTAGAAACTAAAAACTGAAATGTTGCATTGCACATAATTAAACTGATGTCACAAGCTGGATGCTAAGTGTTTGTATACAATATAAATATATCGCTTCCCATTCTCTCCAGCATTTTATTGAACTATTTTTGGTACCTGCAGGATCCTGTCGAAGGGTTTCAGTCCAGCTCTGTCTGCTGGCCCATCGGGCCTGATCATGTTGACATACACGCCTTTCTCCAGGAAGCCGTCAGACACGCTGAACCCAAAGTCGTCGCTCTCTGGGTCCTTTATCACCGTTACCTGGTCAAGGAGAACACAAGAGATATTTGGATTTGTCTTATTTGTCTGCATGAAATGTGGACACCTGTGAGAGCAACATTCACAGTTACCTGAGCTCAGACTTCATGTTCTCATGTCAGAGAATATTACTTTCTTTCTGTTACTTATGATACCCATTTGTATTATCTTTATTGACTAACACTGCTATCAGTTAAACATGTGAGTTAAGCTGCATTACTTTTAAAAATGCAGAAACTGGTTTGAGGTTTAGAGAAATGATCTCACTTTGTGCAGCTCCAGAGGCGTTGGGGACAAAATTCCCTGCATTTCCTCTTTGATCCGACGAGATTCCCACGTTCTCTCTGACACTCTTAATGAAGCCTTGAGCTTTGGATCATGGTGCAGAAGGGGGGACTGATTCTCTTGGTGGATGTGGGCTCCAGGGTGCAGGTGGGCCTCGTGGTTAAAATGGGCCTCGTCATGCAAGTGGGAGTCTGAATGAAATCAAAAACGACGGTTTAGAGACAAAAAGGTTTTCAACCTGTCTGCTTACAGACTAAGAACAGGTGGGTTCTTAGTCCTGGCCCACCTTGGTGGATGTGGGCCTCATCGTGCAGATGGACGTCCTGGTGTAAATGGACCCCCTGGTGCAGGTGTGCGTTCTGGTGAAGCAGGTTTGCCTGAAGAAGGAGAGAGTTTCTCCGCAGGGGGCTCATCCTGTGGCTCAGGATGGGCTCAGCTGGAGGTTTGTTGGCACCTTCTACTCCCAGACTGATAGCTGTACCTGTCATGATGGAAGCCTGCACAACCAAATGTATGAATTCATGCACACAAATTCAGATTTTATTAATACATTTGATATATTTGATATTAAAAAACAAGCTATCATCCCGTCAGCTCCTTAAAATTAAAAAAAATTTTCTCATCTGTTTAATTTTGTGCATCTACGTTACTTACTGGTGAGTTAAAATCAAATTATGTTAGTGGATTTTTAAGGATTTTATAAAGTCTTTGTAGTTTTCACTAAGTTATGAAATCTATCCAAGGATGCCAACAAACCTCGATCTCTCTGAGAAGTTCAGACTGACCACAAGTCTCCAGGTCTTCTAGAGCCTGACACCAAAAACTGTCATCCGGATCCAGCAGAATACCATCTGGTGCTTGGCCAATAAATCTGCCAAGGAAAATCAAGAATGAATTCAGTCAGTGGAACATGATGATAAATAAATACATTCCAGGTTCAACACAAAGCACAGTCAGAGTGGAGATGCAGTGGTGATAGGTTGTAACAAATGTTTGAAATAAAGGCAGTTTTAAGGACCACAACCTGCACCAATAGTTCACTGCAATTACAAACCATTGATTTGAAATTCTAATTAAATTAAATGTGCTGAATGTGTGTAAGGTTTGAGCAGCCAAAGTCTTTTCATACTGCAGACAAAGGAAGCTTTTATAAAACAATACAGTTTTCCCACATATAAATAAATCAAAATGAATGAATTTATAGGAAAATCTGCATAAATACAAACTAATGTAAATTAAAGCCAGAATCAAAAGTATTAGTTTCTGAAAGTCCAGCGCCGTTTGCGACATCCAGGCTGTGTGATATATCACACCTGGTTTTATAAAAATACAGATATGGGAGAGAAAGGAGAATTCATTTCCCTATGAAGCCTGGCTGAAACCTTTTCTGATTAATAAATGAATAAACTGCATCTTGAATCCTGTTCAAGAAGACAAGAGAGGGTTAACGTTGATTGGATTTGTACATAGAGCAAAAAAAGAGAGAATTTAAACTCTTCTATAGTACAAACTAAATAATTGTTGATAACAACAGAAGAAGAGGTGAAGTTTACTAAAGGATTTAGAGGTTCTGGGACTATAAAACATTACTGTCCAAACAGAACAAACAGAACAAACGGATCGGATCGTCAGGTTTGTGTCTCACTTCACCCTCTGATGATCTGATGAAACGTATGCAGGACAGTTTTCAAAACCTTTTAGAGGTTGTGCTGCCTCTTCCATTTCACTGTTATGAATCGTCTTTGTCTGAAACCTTGTTTACTTATTTATTGGTTGGACCACTTTATTCTGTGACGCTCATGTTTGAAAAAACAGCAGCTGTGTGTTGCATCTTTGATCTAAGACAATAAGATTAAAATCAAATGGTCTGCATTACATGCAATAACAATAAAACATCAAAGCCTGCAGAAGGTAATGCTATCTGTGCCTGAAGTTACTTTGTATAAAATAGATACGACAGAAACATACCTCTTCCTCACAATTCACTAAATATTTCTTAAAGCTTTGATTTGGAGATGTGGTTTCAGATTTATAAACAACTGAACCAAAATATAAGAATATTTATCTTATAACATATATAGGAGGGAAGAACAGTAGATTAGTGAATTCCAAAAACATGAGGAACAAACTTTTTATTGTCATTATTAAAATGTATGTAATGTAACTGAATTTCAGACGTTAATTCAGTTTTGATTCTTTTTTCTCTCCACTCTGAGTTGAGTTATATAACTCCCGTAGATACGACAGGTTTAACCTCCTGACTCATCGCTCGGCACGCAGAGATACAAACACAGATTCTCTCACTCACTCTGTTATTCAATCACCTTACAGGAACATGTGCTTCACTAACTACTGGAGCTCAGAGGGGCCAGAAAAGAAGGGCAGTTAATGATCAAAAATGTGATCATTTCTAAGTAAATCTATTCCATCATGTCTGTCCTCATTTCTTCCATCATTGCTTCTGCTTTTAAACAACTTCAGTCATTCTGTTATCTACTCCCCTTGTTTCAGTTTCAGGGTTTTCTGGTCCGATTCTTGTCAGCCATGAGTCAAATCTTTGTTTGTTTAAACCATAACCCAAGTTTTCTTTTTTTTTGTTTGTCTTTCCAACATCTTTCAGGTTAATGTTTGTGTGAACGTACTCTCTGGATTCAGCTCTAATGGATTCTTTACATGTGACAGACACAGACCCATAAATAAAAAGGTTTCTTTTCTTCACTGCAGTTGAAAAGTCATTATTTTTGAAGGTATGGACATTTTAACCTATAAAGTGCAAAACTGTCTGCCTTTGAGCCAAACTGGTTCTGTTACTCATCCAGTTCACTTTACACCAGTTCTTTTTGTTTCCCTCTCCGAAGCACCAGCTCTACCATCAGAAACAAGTTCTGCCTAAACCTTTTGGGTCCAGTGGAAAAAATGCTTTTACTGGGTCCTGAAGCAACAGCAACAGAAAACAAGAATGTTTAATTAAATCCAACGTTTAAGCTTTGATTTACGTGATCTGAAATAAAGAACATTAATGAAAAACTGGGTCTCAATGAACTAAGACAAGCTACATGTTTTTCATTTTCAGTAGGAAGACAATCAGTGGATTTTTGTGAAAATATTGCTCATAGCTGTTTGAAACTGAACACTGGCAGTATCTTTAATTAAAAAACTCCCTGAAATATCTCCAGAGGTACATTTTGTTTTCTGCTTGAAATTAATATTACAACATAAAACAGTGTTTATAAATCAAACTGGTAATATTGGAACCACCTTTTACAGGGATCATTAGAGAAATTCATTGGTTTATGAAGTACAACCTGTGTTACAGGTCTTTACCAAATGCAGAATAACAAAGTTTGGCTGATGTAAATGACAGACTTTCTTATTATATATATATTAATCACTAGTTCAGGTCTAGCATTGGAACTGATTTGGTGGAAAACATTTTGAAATCTCTTTTTTTTCTCTGTAAACGTGCCGCCAACATGAAGACAACAGCTGTAATGGATTCCTCTATTAGCCAACCAGGAGGACAGATAACTCAGCTGAAATAGTGACAATGAAGCAACAGCAGAAAACTTTGGGAAATCAAAGTCCTTGATCATGATTTTTTTTAGCTAATTTGAGAAGCAATAAAAAACGTCCTAAGATATCCTAAGGAAAGATCTTGCTGTTGGATGATGCTATTAGTGTTTAATCAAACCACGCCTGAAGGTTCAGCTCAGTCGTACCCTGGTGGTTTGTCCCACTCATCCTCACTGAAGCCTCCATCACTAAACGGGTAGTTCTTCCTTCTTCCAGGAGGTGGCGTTGTGCTACGTTGCTGTTTGGAGCTACGCCACTCATGTGGATGGAGGGCGATGCCCGCTCCTTGTTGTGCGTACGTACCTGTGGAAAAACAAGATTTAAGAAGCCCTTTTGATAGAAAGGAAATGTTCCTTGTTATGTAGCGCTACTTTAAAAGAACAAACTGCATGAGCAAATCTTGGCTAGCTTACCTTGGCTGCCGTATCCTGCGTCCAGTCCAGAACCGTCCCAGGACTCCAAGGCCGAGTCCACACTCGGTATAGTTGTGGAGTAAAGTTCTGACAGCTTATTGGTCTGTTGGCTGTCTGTCAAATCATCCTCCTCTGGGTCACTGACCTCATTCTCTGTCGCATCCTCAGCGTCTGCTGCTTTCCTCTCCTCTAAATCTTTGACATAAAGAAAAAATACATTTTATTTGGATTTCTCGCTGAGAAGTTGATGAAAAAACAGACTGGCATCTGCAACCATGGTTTTCTAAAGCTACTTGGTGTCAAAATGGTCTGCAGATGTCTGCTGTATCTTATGTATGTTGTGTGTTTTTTAACATCCCAGAATCTCTTTCTTTTCCTGAGCAGGTTTCTTCCACTACTCTTAATTTTGACCCTCCCAGCTCCCTTACTTGTGTCCTTTCTTCAGGTGACTCATGCATTGTGTTGGTCTACTGTTAGACCAACACACACAGCCTCTGAAGTGCAGCTTTCACTCTGGCTTGGTAAGGATGATAGATTGTTGCAAAATCAGCGACATGCAACTGGCTTCCTTGGAACTGACTGCATGATCCACTGAGTTTGATTGCATTATGTAGCTGGACTGAACTGAACTGTTCAATAGATTTTCATTTCATAAGAAAGAGCTCAGAATGTGAAGACTTCTTCATTTTCTTCACATAAATTCTATAAAAATATGAAGACACTTTGTGGTCTAATTTTCATGCAGTCAGGACTGCAGTCAGTTTGGACTCGATACTCACTGTCCAGCTGTTTTTTAATTTTGAGGGTCACCGTCTCTCCGGCCATCTGAAGCAGATGGATGGCTTCGCTCAGCGGCTTCCCTTTCAGACTGACGCTGTTGATGGCCAATATCCGGTCACCCACATGAATAGCGCCCGTCCTGGACACACACACACACACACACACACACACACACACACACACACACACACACACACACACACACACACACACATTTATTCTCACAGTGATCAGGTTCACAGTAAGTTCAGGAGAAAATACATTTTTTTGAACATTCTGAATGAACTTCTTCAGCTCAAAATTAGGTCAAAATGAACAATTACCATCTTTAATTTGACTGTGAACATGTTGCAGAGTTTTTATCCTTATTCCATACTTCTATCAGGAACAGAAAAGATAAATATTTCTTTAAGAAATTAACGTTTAAAGAATCCTTGAGACAACTAAAGTGTGGGTCAGTCTAGTGCTGTTTACTGCTGTCATTCAAACAAAACAACACATGAAATAAAAACTTTTGACCTACTTTGACAGATAACATTCATCTACTGCTGTTATCTCAAATAGTAGGTATTGCACACTTATATTGGAGTCAATAAAGGCAGCAGCATGCAGTGTGTAGTTAAGTAGGCAGTAGATAGTCATGATTTTTCTACATGTGCTTGTTGAACTACACAAATGCACATAAACACAAAACAATAAGAGTGAATGAGGATTTCTTTGTACATGAGATACTGATCTCAGTTTCTCTCCTGCATTTTCTTCTCTGTTAGGCTGAACTAAGTTTAATTATAGGGAACTTTTAGCACAACAGTTCAGTCCAGGATGCAGAACAATTACATCACAATCTCTGAGAAGTGGGTCACAGTGAGCTGGTGCATGTGTGTGTGTGTGTGTGTGTGTGTGTGTGTGTGTGTGTGTGTGAAATAAGCAGTGTGTCTTCCAGTGGAGTTACACGTGAGCTGCCATCTTAATGTGAAATATGAAACTGGTGTTGCCTGGTGACCTGCATACATTCACCAATACATTGAGGACTCAATAAAAGCTGATGTCATCATCTGCTCAGGCTTGTTGCTATGGACACTGGCTGCTAACCTGGCTCATATTTCACATCTGTCATCTCCAGGTGTCATGTGACACTGCGCTGGTGGTGAGGAAACCTTTTGGAGCTCCAAACATCATCTGTCATCAATCTTGATGTGAGTAAACATTTATTTCTGAGGATCTTTGAGCACTGAGCCAGAGGGCGTATCAGTTTTTTCACTTGTTCACATATAGGTTGATGTTCTCAGTGCTTCGTCATCCATGCGTGGTCAGACTGACTCTGAGAAGATGATGTAGAGTATATGATGACTCAGCTGAGATTCCTGGACCATCAACTGGGAGTGACCGACCGGTGAGCAATGGAGGCTCAACGTGTCTCTGAATAAGGATTTACTCTAAACTGCTCATCGAACACAAATTCATGTTTAGAAGGCAGTGGTTTACCATGGGGCTCTATTCCACATACATATATGTCATTTGAAACTAAAGCAGAATATGGATGGAAAAGTTTTCAAATAGAAAGCAGCAGCCTAGATTTCTGATCCAAGTGTTGCAGTGCATGTAGTACCTCTCTGCAAGGCCTCGCTTGGTCAGGCCGGATATAGTGATGGGGTCAAAAGGCTCCTCTGTGCCTGAGATGGTTATACCCAGAGGGCCTCCATAGCGCTTCAGCTCCACAGTGTAGATGATGCTGCCTGACGTCTCCTGCTCATCTGCAACAAACAGACACACTCTAATGTTTCAGGTCTAAGGAGAAGTCAATACCGTCTGGTGTGCGATGCTCATCTGATATGCAAACACACCAACACAAGAGCTCTGGTGCACCAGTGGATACAGTGTCACGTTCCCAGCTCACTTTGAAACACAAACAGAGACATAGACGTCGTTACAGAAGTAGGTCAAAGCTCTCCTCAAGACTGCACTGGTGAGGAAGATACAGTTTCCATGGGAACTAGAGAAAATTCTGCGTTTCATCCGATCGAAAAAACACATCAGTTGTGCGAGTTTATCCCTGCATGTGTGCACACAAGAGAGCAGCCTACAGGACGCCTCAGTTGTTGTGTTTGGAGAGAAGAATGCACACTGCTGCCTCCCTTTGTTAAAGCAATGTTTGTTTCACTGCATGATGATTTTGACTACACAATGATTTCATATAAAAATATGATTAGACATACCTAAACTTACAAATGTATGATGAGTAACAAGACTGTAATATTAGAAAATAGGCTACAAACCAATATTTCTTTTCCAAAGATTTCAACAGGAATACAGAATATTAAGTTGTTGAGGAAAGATAAAGTTAAGAAAATGGTTTTACTTTATTTAGACTGAAAAAAATGTTCAGGCCCTTTCGCTCTATTTATATATTAGACTCTTGCTTATGTTGGTGTGTTGGAGAGTTCAAGCTCAGCTCAGTGACTGAAACGTCCTGAGGTTGTGAATCAAGCCAAAAACATTTTCCTTTCCCTTTTTCATTTCTGTTTGCCGCTTTTAAATGTCTCAGCTCCAGGAGAGCAGCAAAATACACTCAATCATACAATGTTTATGCATTTTGGTTTTATAAACTGTGTGTTTTTAGCTGAGGTTATGTTGACCTCATTTCTGCTAAAAACAAGGTGATTTCAGTCAAATCTTTTCTAAAAGTGAGACCAATTTACTGATGTTGACTCCGATGGCTTCATGAATTCAAGTGATTCTAACTGGTTACAATTTTTTTCTGTTTTAAAAAAAATGAAATTTATGTTCCCATCTATTGTTCTTGTATGGGAGGGAAAAAGCCTTTCACTGTTGCAACTTTTAAATCGCAGAAGACAGCACCACCTTGTGGTTAAACAAAGTTTTGCAGCTCTGTAAAAATTTTTTTTAAAACCAATTATAATAAAAATACTAATAAAATGAATGAATACATAAATAAAAAGTTTGATCCATTAAACATTTTTTTAGGATAATTCTCACTCTCAAGCCTTGCAATCACAGAATTACCTGAGTTGTCCTCGTCTTTGCGTATCTTTAATTTGACCAGCTCCTCACACTGTTGGAGAATATGCTCTGCGTCTTCCTTGGAACAATTCTCCAGCCTGATGTTGTCAATCGCCAAAAGCTTGTCGCCAGGCTCCAGAGTCCCAGTTCTGAATAAGAGCCAGGATGACAGGTGACAGGGGGCAGAAAGTGAAGTGAGGAAGAGGAAACCAACAGGCCAGCCTTGTGATAGAGCTGTGCAGTAGCATAATAAAGAATGTGTTGTGAGGGCGGGTCCTTTGAATAAATTATATGGAATACCTGTGAGCCATGCTGCCTTTCTTGATGTCAGAAATGATGAGCGGCTCTCCAGGCTTCTTGCTGGCTTTGAAAGGAGACCAGATCACATTAAAGATCAGAAACAGTGAACAGTAAAGTCAAACGGTGCCGTCACTAACAAATAATCACCAGCATGTCAGAGTGCTGCATAAACACCTGCACTGAATAAAATACATGTTATAATTGAATGAATGGCAGAAATTAATACATTACATTTTATGGAAAATAAGTATGCTGTTATTCTTAATATTTAATATATTGATAGGTACTTTTCCTTGAACCTAAATAAAGAACCACAGACAACGTATATATGAATTTTATGACAAAGCTTTTGCAAAAGGAGAAGTCTCCGATATCAGCTTCTCCAAGCTGTTCACAGAGAGTTCTGATCTCCTTCCACCCGAGCTCCTGTTTTATTGTCAAAGAAAAACAGCCAAGGGGGCAGTTAGTAAAAACAGCAGAGGTCGTAAAACATGTAACTTAAACAACCAGCAACCCAATTCCAGGTGTGATAACTGATCTACGATCTGAGCCCGGTTCAAATCTCGGTCAAGCTGTTAACTAGACAAAATACAACTGCTAACATGAAGATAAACAGACAATCCTGACCTCCAGGTCAGAAGAGAAACAGAACACTTTAAACAGACTGAATTTGAACTAAAACTAAAGTAATAACAAAATGATAATACCGAAAATTCTCTAACATATATATATATTGGTTACAATGACAATGACCTGAGGAGAGTCGGGCTCAGCAGATGGCACCATTACACCGCTTTCTGTCTGAGGCTAATGGATTAAAGCTTTAAATAAATGTTATATAACATCAATTATTAACCATTTATTACCTTTTTGATACAAAAACACAGAGCGAAGACATTTAAACAGGATCTGTATCGGATAACAGTACCATCCTCTACATATACACATATAAATGATTATAGCATGATTTAAAACACTAATGTGGTTTAATCTGAGGCATCAAAGTAATTTATCTGCACTATGTCTAAAGCATCATGAGATATCGGAGGGTAAAATGACATAAATGTGTTTATTAAAACTGTGATTCTGGTCAGTGCAGCATTTAAGGTTTGGAACTGAAATACGTGGAAAGGTTTAAAGGTTCTAAACATTTATGCGCAGAACTACATCAGGACATGTGCACAGTGTGAGCAGAACTGTTTTATTCTCAATAAATCAGCTCCATTAGCCTTTTTGTTTCTTAACCATGTTGGAGAAAATAAACCTTTTTTTTTCTCTCAGTCTTTTAACTTAAGCAGTTGACAACATTGCAGGCTGAATTTGCAGAGACAGCCCAGAGAGCCATGACCTGATTCTGTGTTACAGCCATACATAGATCTCATTTAGACACGAGTCCCTGATATTCATAGCTGTTGTTTAGATCTATATATTTAATCTAAATTTAGAGCTAAAGCATAACTGCCTGGTCTCAAAGTGGTTTAGGCTTGGACTTTTGATTTAGTAACATATACTGATCTAAAACTTTTGTCAGCTGTTTGACTGCTGTAATATTAATATCAGGAAAATATTCAGTAACAATATCAAATAGAGACTATTGGTAATTATGTTATTCAGAGATTTACTTCTGCTGATGGACAGAAAGATGCATTTTATCCTAAAGTGTAGTTAAACAGCTGAGCTCTACAGGATGTGGCACTGACCACAGCACTCTTCTTCAGGATCATCACAGACCAGGTTAATGTGCTGCTGCAGGAGAAAAGGTCAGTTGTGCAGCAAGAATGAACATTTCCAACCAGAAATACCTGACCAGCCCTGGAGAGAGGGACTCCAACACAGAGTGGAGTCAGTGCAGACAGAACGTTGCAGAGGATGAGTTTAAAATTCATAATAATGTCATTAAAGTCGTCATATGCACCAAACTGAACAAGCAGTCAGAGATCACAGTCAGGAGAGATTACTAATGCTCCTTTGTTTTACACAAGTCTGTCGAAGCTTTTTGAGCTTCTAATAAAAGTCTTAGTCATAAAATAACCATTTACTTTTAAACCAAATATTTGCCAAGTTAAGCCTAGATGTTTCTGATCTGTTAAGATATTGTTTAGACATCTTATCAACAGAAAATGCCCACTGGAAAGAACAAGAAGTCTTCCTTTTTATCAGTAGACAGCTTTGAAAATTGTGCATCACATGAAGGCATTTCCTGTTAGAAAGAGATTTTTCCACTGATTCTTAATGACAGAGAAAAAAATAATGATAAAAAATAACTTCAGTCAGTTCTGACTGGCTGCTTGTTAATTCTTTTGATGAAGATGATGGTCTTTTCTTTTAGCAAATCGGTCAAGATTATTGGTGAACTGTGAGTGAACCGAAGCTGTGAGTTATAATAAAGCCTCAAACAGACGTTACCATGCAACTCAAAGGAAGAATAAACATTCAGTGCAGACCATTCCCACTGAATGGCTTCGCTTTAAAGAGTGTTATCATTAACATGTCAAGATCTGCATTAAACATGTGCTATGACAGCCTCCAGTGTCAGAGAGGAGGAACTAATGTCAGCAGGAACTAATGAACTAATGTCATGTCTTCAGCTAAAACTGGGTTCCTAGTCACTGATAAAAGTAGGATATGTACAGGTGCAGCAGAAAACCCTTTGAAAATAAACAAAATCAACTCCTTCATGTATGAGTCTAAGACAACAGAAACATGCTGCTGTTGAATGAGGTTGTTAAAAGGTTTCTATGCTGTTTTATAAAAGCTGTTCATGTTTTCAGCTGATTGGTTCTGGGATGACCAGGAAGAACATACTGTGTATGTCGGGTCGTGTGTTTGGATGGGACGTCCAGCGAGATTCAAACATTCTGCCAGCGGTGCTGCGAAACAAAAACCAGATCATACTGGGAAGGATTTGTGTTTTCCTACCACTGATGGTGAGCCCCAGCTCCACTCCTCTTTTCTTTGGTAACTTGACATGGAACGTCCCACTGCTAGGCACCACTGACTCTGCAACAAAAACACACAGTGTTCAGAACCCGCAGACATGACAAAATAATAAAAAAGCAACAGATAAGTACATTTATCCAGCTTAACATTTGTAATTACATTTGGTTTATCTGCTCTTTCCTGCACTGAACTGCATTTCTGCAGGCAATTATCGACTTCAAATCCTTATGCTTGAAGGAATAACATTAATTCACAAGTTAAACTGTACACAGACACATAACCCTGAGCTCTGTTGGTACTTTAAAGCTTAGTTTTAAAAACTGAGATCAGCTCTTCATTTAAATATCATAAAACACTTCAAATTTTCACCCTTCAGTGAAGCTGAAATTAGGGTAAATAACATCCTTCTTCACAAACAAAGAAAGGTGATCTATGCACAAACCCAGAGAAAACAAGCTTTGGAAGTCCTGCATGGTGCATTCCTGTTGTTATGGCAACATGAAGGTCATTTTAAACACTGAAGGTCTCATTTTGACCATAATGCCCAGGAATGGAGGCTCATGAAGTCCATAAACCTACAGCTGGTTCATATTGAGGCTGGTCTGTAGTCACACCAGACGTTAACTGAACCAGAGCTCATTTGGAAGTGAACTGAAACCGCCTTAAAAAGCTGGTTTGGGTCCAGTTGGTTGCTACACACCAGCGTTTCCTGAGTGAATTCAGAACTACATAAAAGGTCGGGACCAAAGTCTGGTTTGGTTATAGCCGACCAAAAGGTTCAGGTGTGAAAATATCCACAAGTTTTACACAATTGCTAACATTTCAAGTACACCAGTTCAATGCTGTGAAACTAACAGGAAACTGAATGTGATGTGAACAACCAACCCTCATTGTGAAGAAAAAAGTGCAGAGTTGAACAAGATGTCTGTTAATGTTAATTCCTCCATCTGTTCAACCAAAGAAATCCAGCTCAATGGGAGAAACCCCAGAAGGAGGACTGATGGGAGATGAGAATTGGGAGGAATTGTGCTGGAAGGTGGTGGCCAGACTGGATCTAATGAGTCAGTCCACAAATCTCAGAAGTAGTGAGAGCCTTGGGACACAACTCTCAGTACTGATGAAGACCAGTCACATTAAGTATAAGGACATAATCCATCCATTATCTAAAGATGTACTCTCTTAAAAATTCACCACATTCAGCTGCTTCTTTTCATAAACCTTCCCCATCAAAACTTCATCAATTCAAAAACAGAAACTGATTAAACTTTAACCCGTATGTTGGTTGTTCAAAACTTTCCAAATGCAATCTGATGTAATTTTCCTTCCACACAGAAACGAGAGCCGAGACAATTCTCTAAATGAACTAGAAGCCTTTCAGTGGAGTTAAAAGCCTTTTGACGGGGCCATGCCCTGCTGTAAAAAGATACAATTATTCTGTGCAAGCCTGACAGATTACCCAGACAGAGCAGAAGTATTCACAGTGTTTGTAATTAGAATAAAACAAAACAATTAAAGTGTAATTAAGTCTTCATACCCCAAGAAATGTGTTACCCTTATGATGCTAAATGAAGACCCTAATGTGTTGGAATTGAAAGAGACGCAGGAAGTTGGAGATAGCTTGTTCGCTCCACAAACCTGCTACATCAAACTCGATTTCCAGCGCGACCTTATTGGTCAATGCAGCGTCTCGGAGAAGTTGATTGGCTTCCTCGAGCGTTCCGTCTTCTGTGGGGATTCCGTTGATTGACAAAAGACGGTCTCCAACCTGCAGCAGGCCACACCTACAACAGTTATCAAGGTGGTGTCAGGATACATGAACACATAAAGACATGTTTAAAGTTAGGCAGTGAGAATATAAGTTCCACTGAAAGCACTGGGAGGTCTGAGATGTTCCTTGGTCTGCATATCATCACTACAGAGACACAGAAACCAAAACGCTTCGTAAACATGTTCCATGACGGTTCAACCACACAGGACTGTGTGATGAAACTCCAGATACTCTTTAAGATCTTTAAGATTAAGATTGTTGATGTATTGATCTTACTGCAGTAAATCAGTTGCTTCTTAATTGATCTGCTCCATTTACCTTAGAAGTCAAACTTTCTTCACACCAGTAGAACAAAATCCTTTTCTGTTGAAGGCTCTAAGTTTTAGGAAGTTTTGTACGTTATGGAGACTAAGAAGGTAATTGTTTTTCTGATACACTGGCCAATTTGAATGACAGAATTACAGGTAACGGTGTTTGGAGGAGTCAAGTTGAAGCTTTCAAAACTAAGAACAAAAGTTACTCTAACTGCCAAGCATGGTAGTGGCAGCGTCATGCTGAGGATCTGCTTTGCTATTGAACCATTCAGATGCCAAACATAATGATGATTACAATTTCTTTATACATAGAATACATTTATCTAAAGGTTTATTTTTGCCATCCAGACCAAACATTATATTATTGGCTGGTAACACAAAAATATTAATATGCATCTTTTTTTATTTTATGGGAGAGAAGCACAGACATACCAAATTTCAGAGAACTTTCTTTTTTTTAACTGCCACCTACTGGTAAGTCTGTTTACCTTTCAGCCTGTCGTCCCGGTGAATCTGATGTGTTTAGTTGGCTTTAGTTGGTTTGAGAAGTCATGCAATCTGTGATCCCTGAATTCTGTGAAACTAAAATCTAATGAAACCAGTCTGCTAGGTTGAACTTCAAGCCTTTTCAAAATCTGTCAAGACTGTGAAAAGTGTGAAGTTTGTCCCCAGTTTAAGAGTCCTTGGAGGCAGGCAGCTGTGATGTGGAATTAAAATAAATATACTCAACGATTCCTCCGGCAGCAGCAAGAGGCAGCAAACTAATTAGTGTTTTTAGCGTGGGCACTAATGGAATAGGGAATGTGGCCTCAGGGTGTGGAAACACACCCAGCACTCAAAGAAGCAATTCATAGGATGGAAATATTGGCCAGTAAACAACCACACAACAAAGACACAATGGATAATTAGGTTTTAACCATCTAAATTAAATGCAGTTGTGTAGAAGTGAGCAGCAGGAAGCTCCAACGTGCAAACAAAACATGCACCAAATCACACATATCATGGAAAAGCTCCATGAAACTTAAGCACATGTTCACACGCCTACATGAAGCACAGTCAGGTGGAGCTGCTAACGCCGGACATCATTCTCACACATCCTCCCACTGAAACACCAATATCTCAGAACCACAGCGAGTAGCACTGCTAATGCAGCATTAAAATCAATACATATGCACAGCCAGCCACAGAGAGGCAGAGCAGCAGTAAAATACATTACAACTCTGTTACAGCTCTTTAAAGTGAAACAGGCTGCTGCTTGCAGTCAATCTTTACTCTGACTTCTACAAAATAGAATTATCAATCTATTCTGAAGAACCAATTTTCTGATCAGCCTTCATGTGAGACTCAGCACTTTCATACAGTGTTTAATAAGACTTTGGTTATTTAAAGTTTCCAGTAATTTTGAACTTTTTACCAAACTTTTTACGTTAGTTGTAGTCGCCTGGTTTCTGTATTTTCATGCGTAAACGTTCTGATACAGTTTTGTTAAAAACTAGATTGTTTTCCATCTAAAACAGTAGAAGAAGAGATGGAAGAAGAGTTGCTGTATCTTAATCAGATCATCCTGGGTAATAAGTTTTTCATTATTAGCATTATTTATTTTTCTTGATTCAAAAAAGAAAACAGTTTTATTACTCTGAAGTGAAACTTATTAAAAAAGAAGCCATGTACCTCTTTTAATAATGTATGTTGCTTTTTATTATAAATTTATCACTATAGTTAAGTGACTTATACAGAACTAGCCTTGGCTTTCCAAGGAAAGGCTAGAATCTGATGGATCTGATTTATTTATTTTACTTTAGTATCACACAACTCAACAGGTTTTTTGGAATATCAGTAAAAAAAAAAAAAATCAATTCAGCAAAAGAAAAGTAAACAAGTATTGAATCTTTCTCAGAGATCAGAGTCCAAACGTGTCAGTAGGTGTGTGTGCTCACCTTTCGGCTGAGCTGTCCGGCTCGATGAATCGAATGAGTGGAGGTGCAGAGAGAGTTTCAGTTGCAAATATTCCTCCCTGCAGCTGCACTCCAAAGCCGTTGAGAGGATCACCTGTTAAGACGACCTCACTGGTCTCTACATGGACCACCTGACCGCCAGGACCAACCGAACTCGATGCCAGGGACACTAATCAAACACATGTACATGTTTTAGATGGATTGTTTGTAAAATGTGATCATCTGTCCGGCAGGTGGAACCCACAGGAACTTTTGTGCTCTTTCTTCCTCTGCCGTCGTTTGAGCAGCGAGTTGCGGGGACTCATGGGAGCTGCAGGCCTGGGCAGCGTGTTGGAGCTCTGGCTGCTGGGGCCTGACGTGGTGGTAGAGCTGGTGGAGAAACTGGCACAGACAAGAGCTGCAAGAAATAAAAAGTATATCTTTCATTTTTCTGTTTAGCAGCTCATATAGAAAATTACATAATTGTATGAAAAATAGGAAAAGCCAAACAGAGTGTTTCTATGAGAGATTTTATCCAGCTTACATCCTTAGAAGATTAAATTCTTACACTTGCAGTAGTCCAGGCTGTTGATTGTGTTGTTGTTGGACGCGGTCCAGGACTTGTTGAGGGTGGAGCTTGTGTTGCAGAGGGTTGAGTTTGGAGGATGACAGTAGTTTATACACGGGTCCCAGGTGTGGGGATGATCTGATTTCTGGACCTTCACTGAAACAAAACAGGTCGATTTGTTATTGAATGGGATAAAAGGCTAATCCAGCTAAATGAAAGACAGCAGAAGTCAAATTAGAAAAGAGAAGTCATGGTCCAAAATAGAGATCACCAAAACCCGACGCTAAGTTAAACTTTTTAACCCAGAAAGAAGTTTAGGTTTTCTCACTGCTGCACTTTAAAAAAAGATCACTTCAACACCTGCTTCAGAACAAGTATTGATGTGACACCATGGGGGATTATAAAAAGATCCATGCAGACCCTCAGCATGATGAACAGATATTCTTGATCCTCTGTTCAATAGAGAAAATCCAGAGTAACTTTAAACCAGGTTATCATTTCTTTTAAATCACCAATATTGCATGTTACATTTTCAGTTCATATCAAAGCAGGAACTGTTCAGCAGCTGGAAAAAAACCTTTTCTACAGAGTCTCACTCTGAGGTCATCAGTGTACAATCAGAGCTGCACTGTGGTAAAATACCCAACCTTCTGTGTGATATTTCACTACGAGCTCCTCTAAAAACTTTGAAGTTGATCCAAACCTGCAGCATGCCTCTACAATCAGAGTCATGGGAGTCGCCTTATCCAAATGGCCGTGTCTTTGTGAAGATTTGATACTGAATATGTGTTTGGAAGCCCAGGGGGTAACAATCTGAGAAGTGAGGAAACACAGTCACATCTAGCCCTCCTTGAGCTAGTCATTAGGTCCACTAAAACACGCTGGAGAGACAGATGCACTGACAGGAAATGATAGTGGCATGGCACAGATCGTAGATCAGCGCAGACAGGACACGCAGAACAAGTCACTTTGGATAAAATCGCTCACATGTGATTTACACTGAACAGATTCCCAAAAGGTGAAGAGAATTATGTGCACACAGATTCAGTGAGGCTAATCTCTGCCGCAGTAACACAGTGAAACCGAAGACAAACGCATACACATCTTCAATCTTTTAATCAGAGTGTCTATTAATAAAGCGGCAGCAGGCCGGCTGCTAGGTCTGCTGGAAGGCTGAGTTTCCTAATGAGCTGTGTTCATTCCTCATGCACACACTGCAGTCACACAATGTTGATTACAAGAAACAAATCAATGACTGCATTTTGCCTCTTAGGGGCAAATGAATAATATTTTTGGATGGAATGGATGGCAAGTTTTTGAAAGTGTTAATTATTGACAGCTTGATCCTCAAGCAGCTTTTTACCATTTCAAAATGAGCACAAAGGACAATGAGCTGGAGAAGACAGAATATGGATCAAAGAACTGAGAGGAATTTCTGTGAGCACAACTAAAAAATAAAATCAACCGAGACAGAAAAGAAAATGACCATCCTGCTCCGTCCTGGCTTTATGTTTTCAGTGGGCCACCATTTTACAAACACAGAACTCACACACAAAATAAATCAATGACAGTAGATCCAAAATAATCTAATGATCACAACAGAAATAACACAAAGTAAACACATCAATTAGTTCTGTAAAGTTTCATAAAAACATGCACTAGTGCTGAATATTGTGATAACTATGACGATACCATCAGCCCTTTTCCTTTATCAAAAGTTACACATCAGATGTGTAGCTTATGACACACCAACAAACATCCAACCAACAAGTCACAAATATTATTGTCTTGTCGATTTGGCACTTAAAATATGAATTCCTTCAAATACTAAATCCAACACTGATCTTGCAATGATGATTCAGATTCAATGTTGTGCAGCTCTATTTAACCACCATTGGGATTTGTGTTAACCTCAGTAGTTAACACTACTGAGGTTAACTAAATTCAGATCCTACAGAAACACTGAGGACCAGCAACCTTTCATTCAGTCCAACAGGACGAGAAGAGCAGCTTGAAATACAAGACTGATTTGCACTGACACTCCAATGTGTAAAATTTAAATGTAGAGATAATATAACTAAATTAAGTATTTTGTACTTAGAACCTAGAAACAGAACAGTATAATTCCTGTGCAATCTGTTCCCAGATGGACTTCTCCTCAGGGATTTAATGCTGTAAGACAAAATCTAAATCTGCTCATCCTATGGAAGAAAGATGTCATGGTCAGATAAACAGATAAGAACTGAGATTAAGAAGTAAACTAGTTCCTACTTTTCCAAACCGTCTAGTTATTATTTCATTCAGACTTTTGAAAACTGTTTGACCATCTGCAGAATGTGTGCAGTTAAACCCACCTGTGTCATGCTGCTTCCCTGCTAGCCTGGTTTGATGTGAAGGAAGCATTTCTAACTTGACCAGTTCCGTTGTGCTTGCTAACAACTGCGTTGCCTCCAACACAGTACAGTGTTCTGTTGACGTCCCGTCTATGGACAGGAGGTGATCCCCTGGATGCAGCGCTCCACATCTGCTTAATCCGTCACAGAGACAAAACACACAACAGCATCACAACTTTAGGAAATGAGAAAACAACAAAGATTATAAACATTAGCAGCCTTTGCAGAGTGATGAATATTAGCATCCATAGCCGTAGCCAGCCTGTTCTGTTCACTGAGGAGATTTTACTGCTGTTTTCAAAACCGATTTCAAACTCCTCATTTATATTTAAAGGAGTAGATTGAGGCTCTTCTTGGGGCAATATCCTGTCTTCTACAGTCTGTGTTAGTTTTAGGGCTATAGATACACACTGTATTGACTTCCAATATGTGTAAAGATTTCCTAAACATGAGCGAAAACACGATATATCCGCCATCCTACGGTGTAAGAATGGTTTCACAGGAGTGGGCGGGTATTGATTTCTGTCTTTTTGCAAAGAGTTGGCTCTATTTGAAAGATAATTTCAGCATTCTCTGACATCTAAACTATTTTAGAACATTTAGTGTAACAATGTACATAGAGTGCCTCTGAAAAGCATTTATTCTCCTTTCAACATTTCACAAAGTTACACAAACCTAGCTGAAGGAGAATGATACATGGTTTACATTGGTTAGCTAATAAAAGTTTTGAAAAGGATGGCCATTATTTGTATTCAAACGTTTGAAGAAAACCTTCCCATTAAAGCTGCAGGTCTTCTGGTTTTTTCATGCAATCTTGGCCAACAAAGCAGACTTTGATTTATTTGCACATCTTGGGACATTTTGCCCATTCTTCTTTGGAAATTGCAAAATAAAAGCTTACGGTACTATCATCTCTGACCAGCTTTCCTGTCCAGTAAAAGGTTTCTTACAGCATGATGTAGAGTCAATAACTTCAGAAAGTCAACTATGTAAAAAGGATCAGTTGCTTTATCACCTGATTCCGCTTTAAATCCCTCGGCAACATCATCTATTTTGTTTGTCTTCATGTTGCTTTTTAATTGAAAATGATAAAAAAAACACACGCTTTTTTATTGCAGTGACAAAATGTGAGAAAGGTTAAAGGGCGAAAGGTGTCATGATGTCTTAATGTATTGAATATTTTTGTTTTAGCTGCATTTAGAAACAAACGTTTTGCGTGGAATAAAGTGTGCAGACCTGTCCACCACGCTGCCAGGTTTAACCCGGTCAATAACGATGACCTGCTTGTTCCGATGATTGGCCGACGTCAGTGTGATGCCCAGCGTTGCCCCTGGCGACTTTGCAATCTCCACCAATAGCGGACCAGAAGCATTTGCCACCGTGTCTGAAAGAGAGAGAGAAAATCATTTCCATCTTCAATCATTGTTGATATCAACATTATATTTCTGTATGTTTTTTTATTCCACTGTCAAACTGTTTACCTAACAGTCTAATCTTGCTTCATTTAAAACTCCTTACAGTATTTGAGAGGAAATTGGCTTCATCTTGTCCAACATGGCATTTCAAGCACAGATGCATCTCAAATGAAGTTCATGTCTGAAGCCTTTTTTCTTTGGCTTTAACTACCAACACAAATTATTTTCACATTATCTATGCACAAATGAAATTTGAAAGCCATCATATTTGCTTGTTGATTTAATTACTTGTATAAAGTCAAGTATCAACATACATATCTATATTTAAATTGTAGCTGGAACAAGAATGTGTGTGTTGATTAGATTAGGTTTTTTGTTTAGGTGGCCCTAATGATGTCTGGCCAGTTGAAACTGAAAAATCTGATCTCTTCTTCTTAGAACTAGACTCAGAAATAGCTGCTATCATCATCAATATGGCACCGAAATAAAATTTTAAGAACCTCATAAGAATAAAACCATTTTCTATGACCTGTCAAGACATGCCTGGAGTTGATCTGAGCTGAGAGAGAGAAGCAGAGAGCAAAACTTCTAACAGACAACAGGAAGGCTAAACAGAAAATCTGTTATCCCCCTCTCTGCCTTGGAACTCATTATAAAAACATTATAAATCTCTATACAGTGAATAAATACTTCAAAGGCTCTAAATCCGTCCAGAAAGCCCAGTTTGTGTTTGATGTCTCACCCATTATTGTGACGTCGTACTCTATCTGGAACAGGGCTTCTTGGCCGCACTGAGCCAACACGCTGTGGGCGTCGTTGTGGCTGGCGCTGTGTAAAGGAACGCCGTCCACACTTAAGAGGCGATCACCCGGACGCAGCGTTCCTTCTCTGAGCACAAAACCATCAAAACAAACTACTTAAACTGTTGAAATATAGATTTACAGAAGGTTATATCTAATACAGCCTCACTACTATTCCACAAAAATAAAGTATAACAGCTGTGACATCCTTAAAAATTTTGGACATAGATTAGTTCTAATTTTAATTGCTTTATCTGAAACCTTGAAGCATTTTACATAAAATAATTCATACTTCTTGAACTTTTGCAGATTCAAGAAGTATGAATTTTTTTTCCTGTAGTCTTTTGAATTTTCATTTTAGTCTAGCAGCATCACAGGAATGATGGTGGGTTTCTATAAGTTGATGAGAGTTATACAGAATGTCAAGGTTTTGAAAATCACATGATGTAAGCCAAGGCCTTTAATTCAGAGGGAATTAGGCCAAAGAGTGGAGTTATGATGTCTCTCCACACAAAAGTAGTTTTCACTTTTAATTATTATAACCGTTTTATGACACAACAGCAAAGAACAACATACTAAGTCATAGTCATGCATCATTTGGTTTCAAGCTGTCTAAGTATGGATTTCTCTTTTCGAGGGTCATTTTAATAAATGACTGGCTAAAGCCCACAGTTTAAGAGCAGCTGTGACATTTAGCCTGCTTTCAGACCTTGAGGCTTCGTCTCTTCCTGATGATGCTGTGAAAATAGTATCTTTGTGACTCAGAATAAAAGCCCTGTGGCTCTCCGGCTCTTTTAGAGTTGGTGCTTTAACTCCCACTGGGTAATGCTAAATATGTAGGTACTTCTGGGACCGTATGGTGCTGAGGATTAACTTTTCTCCGATTGGCATATAAATGGCATTTAAAGCAGCATGAATATCTCATTTATTTCCCCTGGAGTGACCCACATTCTGTGGATCTTAGATGAGCTTCTGGGCAAAATAACTCAATAGAAAGAATTTAAATCTTTAATCTTTGTCCTGGTCTCTCAATTCAGACCCTGTGGCTGGAGTATCTAATTATAAAGAGGCTTTCTACAATAGTTTAAGACATTTTTGGTTTGTAACAAGTCATGGAAAATTAAAAGTAATATCTAAAAGATCTTCAATAAGATTAATTTAAAAAAAAAATCCTTTCACCAGTTTCCAGTGTTCTGAAATAAGCATGAAATGATCTCTGCAGTTGGAAAACGATACAGTAATTACTTTCATGTGATTATTCTGCATCTGCCCTAATTTACTGCTGAATGCTTCTAGTACAAATAAGAGCCAGAGGAGTAAAAATAGCCTGTTGGATATTTAAATTCTAGCTTATGCTGCTGAGTGATCAGAAAAAGTCACATTTATCTTCTCCAGTTTTGTGCTGTTGCAGCTTCACTGAGAACAGTTCAGTTATGAAAGTGAAGACTGAGAGCACTACCTCACTGAGGGGAATGCTGCAATAGATGGGGACTAATTAATGAAATTAAAATTTAAATGTGTTACTTCACCAAAGGCCTCAAAAACAGCTTTAGTGTTCTGCATGTGATGATCTTTAATTCTGACTGAGAAGCGGATTCATGTTGCCAAAAGGAAGATTATGATGCTCAGCACACTCAGCTTTCTGTTCTTGTTTGCACTCATCTTGCAATATTCTCAAACTGTAAAGTTTTCCCTGCATGCGATGAAACACTGAGGAACTTTCTTTGAATTTTGTGTCCTGCAGACCCAACTCCAAAGAAATCATCCTTCAGGTTATTGAAACCATACTTACATACTTTACTGTACATTTATATTCTTCTAATATACAACTCTGGAAAAATAAGTTTCTCTGATTTAACTCTTTTTAGGTACATGTTTGAGTAAAATGAACATTGTTCTTGTATTATGTTCCTCTAAGTTGAGAAAGAAGCAGGAACAAAATACCTACTTTATATTTTATGCATAATTTGGTTTCAGGACTTTATTGTTTGCAAATTCTAATAAATTCATACACAGGATATGCAGACGGTTGAATCATCTCTGTATTGTTGCTACAAAACTGACATTTCTATGGAAATGTCATGCAGTATTACTTAAACATGAAGCCTGGGACAGATGCATGATGACAGCATTAAAGGAACAGAGATGAATCATGCTGCAACAGCTACGAGCAACACATAGTTGTCGACGTTCCAGTGACGGTCACAGGAAAGGACAATGTTATTTCTGGGATATTATTGGTCTGAGGGCACAAATAATTCTCTGTGACTCCAAATAAGACCTTGTTGACTTTTTACCTTCATATTCTAAAACCAAAAAGGACAAATTATACAGAAGTATCTGTGGCTGCAGCTGTAAATGTTTCATGGTTAAAGCTTCTTCATGTATCCATCCGTTTGCATATGCATAGAAATGTGTTTAAATATCAGAAGGTTAACATGAAATGTTGAGCAGTACCTGTCTGCAGGACCTCCAGGTCTGACGTAGGTGACCACTAAGGGCCGTGACTTGTGCCAGTCTTCATGGGTTCCACCTGCAATCAGGAGCAGGAAAGAAATCAGAGTCAAATGAGAGGAAACTGGACATTTTTAACAAGCTGCAGTATATTCAGTCTTTTGTAATGTAATGTAATTTCAAAGTCCCTGTGAAATAAAAATCTTTTTGCATCCATTTAAATGTGATCATTTAGGTAAAACCTTTTCAAAATGATGTCATGTTTTTCATTGTTCTAGTTCTCCAGTATTCAGTCACCTGTACATGATTTCCATTATTTGTAGGCCATAATCAGCAAAATTAATAGAATATGTTTGTTCAATGCATCAGTTTTACTTTCTGAAATAAGTGACAAAACATCCTGAACCTGTTCAGGATATTGTAACTTTTTGATATGTACCTGTATTATACAGTAAAACAGTTTTAATGTCTGTCCAGACATTAAAACTCCCATGATTCCTTCAGTATTTCCATAAATAATTTCTCCTTCTTAATCCAAGGTTTTCCAACTGGAACCTGGGATTACAAATGAGGTTATTAATTTTTTAAAGTTGCTGTTTTTGGTGACATTTACCTCTCATGACAAAACCAAAGCTGCTTCCCTCTTTGTGCAAACAGATGTCGATTGTCTTGGATATTACCCCTGATGTGCTGTCTGGTGCTTTCAGAGGGAGGAGAAAAACAAACTAATGATTCATTCAAGAAAAACAAAACAGATCAGAATTAAACTGTTTTAAAAATGTACAAGTTTAAGATTAGTTCAGATATGCATAAATATTACAGTGACGGTAGTTTAGTCTTAAAAATGTCCAGAAAAATCAAGAAAATAAATGAACTTCCTATCGCCTGCGAGTGTTGCTGCATTCTACAAACATGCATCAAGACCTGAGTTAAATGTTAAATATTAATGGGGTGGCATATTTTTATGGAAATATATTCATATTGAATGATTCAGTATGTTATAATTTATATTCAAAAGCGAGTCACAGTCCTGCAGACAAAACGCATAACAGGCCCAAAGTTATTGACACCTCTGGCATATTTAGATGTGAAGTCATCTTTATTCAACTCAATAGGTGTCTTCATGTAAATGAAATATTTTCATTTTCAATGCACAGTGTTTATATTTTTGTTGGTTGACCATTCAGTGATTCCCAAAACCAAATGCTCTGTCTGACGTTGTGGTTTAAATTCTTGATGTGGATAAACAACCTGTCCAAACCTTTTGATTGAACGTATGGATGGATATCAAACAAATGTACCTAGAGTTTATTAATACTAAAGTTTATTAATACTTTGTACTGTGGGCACTTGACCATTAAGACATTGAGATACGACCTTGTGGCCACTGGAGAACTCCTGAGTTAGCTGTTTTGTTTTAGCAACAAACCGACTGCAGAGCTGCAGTTTTTCACCTGTGGACTCGATGGAAACAGCTGTTCCCGATTTATCAGGGTAATCAGGGAGTCTTAGAACAGCATGGATCATTTAGAAAGGTGTAGAACCTAGAATGCCTCAACAGACTTTCACAATTTTCAAATGTTATGAATAATTCATAGACCCTCTTTTACATCAAATGTAAGTAAAACCTGAGAAGATTGTTTTTGTAAATTTGTTTCTGAAATCTTGAACATTGTAGAATCATATTTGACTCACATCTCTATTCTTTAAAGTCACAATGAAAATATTATTTAAGTTAAAAGAGTACTTTAAATTTAAATCTGCCGAACAGATTCATAATTTTGGGTTTAATTATAGCAGAAAGTGTGGTGTGTGTTCAGGTCCTCATGTAAGATACAAACACTTGAATGTTTTTCTCTTAAGGATTCCAGAACTGAGCTGCCTCATGTACACAGGCTTCAGAAAACATGTGGTTAAAATGCTAATAAACAAATCAGAGCTAAGTGAACAAAAGTAATTATTATATTATTGCATATTGACATACTGATTGGACCTTCTCAAAGTGTCAGTGTGATTTGTACCTGTAGGGGGCAGCTCATACTCCACCTCCAACAGGACTCTCTCTCCAATGTTCTTTAATAAACTAATAATTTCTTCATGCCTCAGTTTGGTCAGATTGATGCCGTTCACAGATTTGATGTAATCCCCGACATTAAGCTGGTCACTCCTGTATGAAAAAATTTATCAAACCACACAACAGTGTTTATATAGACTCAACAGTCACAACACACATGCATGAGTCAGCTGTGCATCTAATTGTTTAATCATTACACTTTGTAAAATGCCCAATTAAAATTAATCAGTAAAACTCCAAAATAGTATTGATCTCCAGGCCTTTGATGGGTATTTATAAGGTTTTCGTAACTTTGCACTTTCAAACTGATTTTTCTTCAGAGTCCTCTGGTAGAAAAGGACAGTATGATGCTTGATGAAAGAGTGTATTAGCTTGATGTAGCTGCATGTTTGCTTAAGCTTTGAAATATTTTTCCAAAAGAGACGACATTACCCACCTGGCTGCCAGCCCACCTGGCCGTAGATTAGATACCCGTGGTTTCCCATCCTTGTCCGTTCCTCCTGAGATGGTGAGTCCAAGTGTGCTGCCTTCTTTTTTCACCAGTTCCACCATGGTCACCCCCCGTAGAGCTTCTAACCAAAAACATAAAGTCATGCACCCACACAGACATGTATCAGGACAATCCGGCCAAGGGAAAGACAAAGACAGAGTACACAGAACAATCAAATACACAGCACAAAAAAACTTGTTATTGGATGCTCCCTTCATTTTCCTTTCAGATTAAACAGAAGCTGAAAAACGGGGAAGATAAAACATTTTTTTACTGATCTGTTGTTGCCTTTGGTTAATTCAACAAATGATTTTAGTCCTTTACATTTATATAAACTTGCTCTGCAATTATAGGAAGCTTAAACTATGGATTAAAATTTTGCTTTACATCAACCCCAAGGGAGCAATATTTATTAAGATATTTCAGTTGCATATTTAACACCCGCATTACAATTTAGACTGCAGAGTATGTAGACATTCATTAATAATGCATTTAATGTATAACACTAAAATTTAAATTAAGACAGTACATTTATATGAGAAACTTTAATGACCTTTATGGGACGATATATGCACAATAACTACCATGTTGACACACTAGCAGGATGTTTGAGGTTTTGATTATATGGAAAACTTTTCACTGAACCCTCTGATCATTCTTCTGTGGAAACAAGGATCAAGGAACGGCGCAGCGTCCCACTCTTCCAACAGAGAACAAGCCAACTATTGTTCTATGCAAAATTCCCTGCACACTCAATTAGACTGCTGTGCAAACAGAGACATCACAATAATCAGAGGAACTACACATAACCTGTCCTACAACAGTTGTTACCTCCAAAGGGACAGCTATTTCTGGGTCCAGTCAAGATTTCCTGAGGTTAAAAGTTTGATTAATCATGCTGGCAAAAATACTACAGAGGACAAAGAAAAATAAGTTTCCAAGACTTTAAAGATAGGATTATGGACAAATATTTTCTCTTTATAAGGTAGGACAGACATTTAATTACTACTCGGCTGCATTGCTCTCCTTATAACTATAATTATTTTATCATTTGGAAACTCAGCTCACATTTGTTGGTACAAATTATCCAAGTTACCCTGTAAATGTTGAACTTCAGTGTTGATGTATGAAATCAAGGTTTCACATTAAAGGTCTCAAAAGGGATGAGAAAGTGATGATGGCGTAAAAGAAAAGATTGTTTTAATCACAAATGTTTCTGAATGGTTATGGAACAATTCTTTGTTTTTGAAATACATAACCTAAGAAATTCTTACAGATTTGTTAAAAAGGGCATAACTCCTGTTACTGATTCTGTTCTCTTAGATATTATTGTCACATTAAATATGTCAGCATGAACAATTTAATTCTAAAATGTTTGTGCTGAACCACATTCCCCTATAAACCTTCTGCAGCATCACAAAACTAATTGCAAAAACAATTGCTCTACAAAAACATTCTAATTTAGGTCTAAAGAAGTTGTACACAGTTCTATACAGTTGTACACAGTGGACTCCTGATTTTCATAGTTCAGTATTTGCAGAATCCCCTAATTGCAGATTTGTCTTGGGAACATGATTCCCAATTATTTGCAGAGAGTTTGTCTATTATTAAGGCATATTAATGTATTTTTTTATTTGAACTATTAAAATAAACACTTAAGTGTTATTAGAGGATTTCTCAATTGATCTAATGTAATGGGCAACTAACAGAAACAAACTCTTAGTTCTAGATGATGAACAAATAATTAATGGACACCTGCTCATGACGTGACTGTGGAGCTTTAGCTATAAAGAGTTAGCCTTAATTCACCGTTACTAAACGATGCTTAGAAATGTGCTAGGAGACACTTCAGCACTCTTACCTGAAGTCGTTCAGTTTCTGATATATTTGTGTAAATTCAATACCCATAATTTGTGTTCTTGGAGAGTTGTTACAGTCACAGATTATGATGGAGAGGTTTTAAGTGACAGAGGTGTCCTGTACCTGGTATACTGTGCCTTCTCAAAGTCATGGTGTGTTCTGGTCCAGAGATATCCTTTGTTTTTCCATATGGCCCCTCATCTAGAAGGAACAGATACAGCAGTGAGCTTCATAACAATACTTTGCATTATTTCTTTGGTTTTCATGTCTTAAACTTGCTTTTTCAATTGTTGTCATAATAAAAAGATACTTTCTGACACAGACAGCTAAAATGCAGAGGCTGAAGGGTGAAACAGAAATTAAATCTACCAGTTTTCACATATAAAACAAAGATATTACTCCTTGAAAAATGCTCAGAAATGAAGAAAATGAAGCAAAGGAAGAAACATTCATGAAAACTTAACCTGGTTAATGTTTTACACTCACATTTTGGAGGCTTTACACACTGTAAAAGTCCTAAACATTAAAATATACACAAATATGTTCTAATGGGTTAAAACACACAGTAAATGTAGCGTTTTTGTTAATTACTGTTATTTACCACTGCCAGTAAGTGCATCAAATTTGCTCGTTTCTACCTTACTGGTCAGTCAAGGGCAAAATCAAGTTTGAGCAATTTGATTGGCTGTGATGGACTGGACGTGTTCGTGCCAGTTGCTACGTACTGGCAGTCGGCCAGCGGCCGGCCGTTCGCAGACGAGGCTGGATCTGGGCCATTGTGGATTGTTATTTCTTGCTGACCAGCTGGAGCTACAAACTGTCCTGGACGTTTTGCTTTGTTTTTGGAGCTGCAGACCCGAACCACACTCGTGACTCGGGACAGACTGTTGGACCGGAGCTGGAGCAGTTTATTGCCGTTTATTGCCGTTTCTTCAAAAACTTGTAACCCATGGTGGGGTGAGTAACCCATTCCTCACGGTGGTTCTGGTTCTGCTATTCCATGGATGTATGCTAACTGAGTCCCTTCAGCCTACCTCTCGTTCACCGGGGTAAACCCCAACGTACAGGCGCCGAGATGGGGAGCAACAAGTATGCCCACTCCTGCCCGTCGCCTCTCACCCTGGGCAAATCCAGAGTGGAAGTATGTCCAGCCCCTCTCAAGGAGACTGGTTCCAGAACCAGAGCCATGCGTCGAGGTGAGACTGACTATTTCTAGCCGGAACCTCTCGACCTCAGACACTAGCTCCGGCTCCTTCCCCCCCAGAGAGGTGACATTCCACGTCCCAAGAGCTTCTGCAACTGAGTATCGGCCCACCAGGGCCCCCTCCCTCGGCCGCCACCCATCACACATTGCACCCGACCCCTTTGGCCCCTGAGGGAACACCAAGTCCATTGTTATAACTCGTCATCGGGGTCTTCGGGCTGCACTCTCTCTGGTCCCTCTCCTAGGACCTGTCTGCTGTCTGGGGACAGCAGACAGGTCCTAGGATAATTGGGGCCCTCAAACTCCTCCACCACGATAAGATGGCAGCCCAAGGAGAGACGTTTACGCATTTCACATATATGATTCATGATCTTTCACTCACTAGCTAAGGGCTCAAATACAGAAGAGTTTTCAAAACTCTTTGTAAATCAGTACAGAACACTTTGGTGTTGTGTTTCTCTGCAGATTCCACTCAAATCTACCTTTAACCATCCCTTTGCTCAGCATTGAGATGCTTGAGCTTCTTGATTTGATTTAGCTAAAATGTTTTCTCAGTCAGTGGGAAACGCTGCACATGGCATCAGAGTTCATCTTAACAGCTTCATTATGGGTACATGCTGTTCCAGGACCTGCTGGAAGTTCCTCTCAATGACTCCAACAGGAGGACATTACTTATGAAGAACAATGATGAAATATGAACCCAACCGTGGAATGGCCCACCTGCTGGAGGCCCTGTGAAGTCCTGATGTAGTTTCACTGGTTCTAAGAAAGATAACTGCAAATTAAATCTGATTGGGCTTCTTCAGCGTTTGTTTTGTAGTTTCTTCTAATCAGAGTCTGGGTTTTATTGTCAAGCATGTTTCTGGTCAAAGTTTTAGTGTAAAATAAATTTTTCATATACGAAGGATTGCCAAGTGTTTGCCAGGCTTATCCTTTATCTTTCTCTAAATAATGCTGAGACTCGTTTGGTCTGCCTCTCCCCTCAGCTCCCCCCAACCCAGCCTGACAAATTAACATCTCACAATGAATAATTTGAAAGTGATTAGTCTAATGACTGCTGGCGCTGTCAGGTAGCTGAACAGGTTGAGTTGCAGATGAAGCGTCAGGCCAGATTTACCTCCTCCAGCAGGCGCAGTGCTTGTAGCTCCAGTTTCTTTTCAAGCAGAGACAGTAATGACTTTCGCTTGTGCGACAGAACAAACGACACTTTCCATAAGAAAATTAAACAATGTTATGCTTAACTTTTTACAATGTTGGGGTCATTTCTCTGTGCTGTTCCTGTTTGACCCTGTAACAGATATATTGGGTTGCATAATTATGCTCAACAGCAAAAATTATATTTAATACAGTTTTTCTCTTGGTGTGAATGTAATAGGATCAATGAAAATATGCTGAACAGTTTTTTATTTCACAAATACAAGAAAATGCTGGAACAATGAGACAACATAAGGCTAACCAGTGAAAAACAGAAATGTGTGAAACAGATTTCACCATTTTTTTGATACAATAATCTTTACAGTTCCAGGAAACTTTTGTTCTGTTTTTTCTTTGTGGACCACAGAGACATTTTGTTCATTCAAGTCTGATTCCTTTTTTTAAATTAAGAACACATAAGGTAATCCATTCAGAAATCTAAAACAAAGTATTTTATGGTTTCTGAAAGACTACTTCAACAAGTTATTGCAATTCGCCAAAAGATATGTCTTGCATAATTCTGTTCATCTGCATTGCCTCGTGTTTCTGGACTGAAATGTCCAGGGAGGAAAGTTAGACATTAAAAATATGAATTTTAAACCTAAAATCCCTCAAACAGAAAAGTGAGAACAGCTCAGAATATGTTGTTACTTTTTGATGAGTCTGGCTGAGTAGCAACAGCAGTTTTGGGGAGAAAAACATAATTATTTGTGACTACTGGCAATACATTGATGCAGTCTTTAGATAATCTGACCAACATCTGACTGATGTACAAACCTGCAGTCTGACAAGCAGATTTCTCACAGGAGGCGTAATCCTTTCTGATTCCCTCAAGGTCCAGAGTACAATTACCAAAGAAAAGGGTTTCCTCGTGCCTTTCGCTCCTTACACATCCTGCCATGCATATTTATGAACTTATTTCCCATTCTAGCTCAGGGTTACCAAAAACCCATTAAGCAGACAATGGAGCGCACCAACAGAGAGCTGTTGGCAGTCAACAACAATTTGCTCAAATACAAAAACTGTTTTATATGGATAAAACACAAAAGGCAGTTTTGTACGATCTTATTCTGACAGACAATTATGATGTCACATAATTTTGTTTTTATTTGTTTTTCCTTTCCTGTGGATATCACTGAAAAACACACTTTATTTGCCACAGGACTGCTGCACTAAACGGCTTTAGAGTGACGATACGAAGACTCACACATCAATCACACACAATTATTATTTTGGGCCTGGGCAATTTGAATACATGAAATGACATTCACTGCTACATAGTTAAAACTTCAATCTGACACTATGCAGATTATTACAGAATGTTAGAGATTTTTTATTTTTATCTTTGGTCAAATAGTTGATTTAAATCTATACTTCTGATATCTGTGTTTTCCCACGTTGGACATTCTTGAGTTCAGGAAGTTCTGCACCCTGAGTTGTTAAGGACGTCATTTAAATCTGAATCTATAGTGAGACTTATCATACTGCTCCGTTTGATAATCACAGTCCTTTCACATCACTAAAATACTGCTTTTTCCTCATGTATTTATTATGTTACAAAAGTTTGTGTTTGTTTTCCAAAGGCTTAGTTTCTCCAATCATTTATCAACAAGAAAAACAATCAAAGAGCTGCATTTGGTAATGTGTAAAGAGATTTTCAAGAAGTACAAAGAACTCTAAAAATATCCAGGTTCACTTTAAACCCTTTTGTCAGATTAACAAAATAAGATCAACGTTAATACCTGCTAGTTTAAGAACTTCCTTGCTTTCTTCCACATGTTAAAGTGTCAGAGTGTTTCCTGTGTGTGAACACACACATACACCAACCTGACAGCTTTCTGAGTTACTGAATACCAAGGCTTATGATTGCAGCGATTATGATTCTGCAGCCACTGAAGAAGAGTAATTAACTATTGTCTGGGATGGTGCTGACAAACAGTTCGAATGTGGTTATCTCAGCCCCCACTTTCCCTCAACACACCCACACACACGCACACACACACACACACTGGAGACCCCATTCACTAAATAAACAGTACAGAAAATTTGAAACATGAAGCGCAAACAAAAGCTTGGATGTTGAGAATAATACTTTAAGTTCACAAATTTCTGCAAACCCGCTCATCCTCAAAGCTTACACGGTCTGCAGCCCACACATTCTGAACATCTATGGAAGGAACAAGCAGTAATTAGAGAGCTTAATGGCTTGTCTGTTGTGGTTAATTGCAGCCTGTATAGATCTGGTATCCAGGGTGGAAAAGGAGGAGGGTGGGGGATGGAAGATGGGTCTGATCTCCACTTCACTTCTAATGATCTCAGGCTTTTTTCTTTGTTGTTTAGACTTTGTGCAAAACTTTGAAAACTCAACACCAAAAGCATTCGATCACCAGAGGGGTGAAGAGGTGCTGAAGTAGACACATTATGATGATAACAGGAGCTTTGTGCTTAATTCTGACCAGCTTCTGGGACCTTTCTTCTGAAAGTTGTGGCCACTTTTTCAAACACATTCTCTTCATTTTGATTTAAGATATTAAAGGAGTTTAATGTCTTGGTTTCAAAATCTCATTACATAACTCTAATTTCATAATTTCTATATGCCTCTCTTTGGCAGATTTGCTCCTGAATGTTTGATTATTATCTGGTTGAGATAATATTGTGGGTGATAGCATTGTGTCAGTTTGGGCCAAAATCTCTAAACAATGTTTTGTGACACTGCAGCGTCTCCAACATGAAGAATTAAGACGGTTCTGACACCAAATCAGGTCCAAACTGGAGTTAGTAAGGCGCTCTTAACAAAGTAGCCAGTGAGTAATGCTATGTAATGTTTCTTAGCAATGTGACAAAAGTTATTTTACGAAAATGACTGCTATCGCCATCATAGAGATTGCATGCAGTTCTGTTATGTTCAAGAACTTTACCAAGTTTCATTCTTGCTCACTTTGAAAGAAATTGTTTTTATTGATCAGAAAAAGAAGAAGCAAAGAATGCCCAGTCCAGATGAAGGGATTTTGAAGGTGATGTTTTTCAGGCTGTTTCTGTTCAAATAACACGAACTGAAATTCTCTTTGAAGGAGCCAGAAAAACTGAAAGAAAACCTATATTTTGGAGGATGAAAATCAAACAATGGAGCATCTATCAGCTGCAGAGAAATGAGTACAGAAGGAAAAACAGCCTGGCAGGTGCTGAACAGGACAAAAAACAAAGCATCAAAAGCGCTTTGAAGTTACAGTTTAGCCTCTTTCTGCCAACATGTCTGAGCCACTGATCCAAACGATATCCTGTTAACCGGAGACGCCGTTCATCACCGGGTCGGCGACAGAAGACAGAGGGGACCATTTTAAATGAGCGTTAAGAGGGATTTATCAGGGAAAAGACAGTGGCTTTTTTTAATGAGTCACATAGTTTGATCCCCCGCACTCTGCCATGATTTACCTGCAATGCTTGTAAGCTGCTTAAGGTAAGAACATAATCTAAATGACTAAAAATGTAAATGACGATGGAAGGAGAGCTTCATCTGATGAAGACAGCGACAGCAACTTGTAGAAATCTTCATTTATAACTGAATCTTGTACTTATCACAGCAAGATGAACATTTTTGTTAGAAATCTATTTATTTACAGGATTTTAACAGTTGCGTAATGGTTCACATCTTTCCTGCATCATCGTCAGGCTCGTAATGATCCAACAGACACCATGCTGGAAAACGATGGCCTCCAGAAGATAAAGAAAATGAAGTTTGCAGGGAACAGCAGAGAGAACTGCAGGCAGCATTCACAAATTACGATAGCATCCTACACACTCCCCGTCTCACAGCCTCTAGATTCTCTTTGCCGTCAGACCAATAATACTCAGGAAATTATGTGAATCAAGTCATCTGTAAACCAAGACGCTGATAAATCTCTTACTGGGAATTTAGAATCACTAATAAGAATACCAGTGTAAGAAATAAAAGAAAATTTTGTCGCTCTTAATAATATTCAGTTTATCTCTGGACATTTCTTTGAATCCCTTTATGATAATAAAATTCAGCTGCTGCAGATGTTTAACAAAGCATGCAGTGAAATATGAAACCTCTAAAGAGCAGCTTTCCACATAAAGTTGAAAAATGAAACCAGCTTTATAAGCCTCAAACGTTCCGTCACTGTTATCAGCTTAGTTAGTCTCTGAGGCAATCGCACCCACCGGCTCCATCAGGGCGTGAAATAGGACGGGGCTCACCTTATTAATACACCCTGCTGCATATGGTAAACGCTAAATCGGTGCTGTATCACATTCTGTTGCTTTGAATCTTAGCTTTCATGGCATGTGAAGCACAGCAGTACGTATGCAGATGGTAGAGCTGGCAAAAGTGACTATCCTTTCTTGGTAGAGTACATGCTGCAGCAGCTTGACTTCAACATCAGAACATCTAAAATGCTGAAGGGTTTTATGAACGAGTGCTTCAGTGCTAAAGGCTGAAACATTTTACATTCAACAAGTCTCCACTGCTCTACTGCTGCTACCAAAGAACAGCCAAACAGAAGTAAAAAGTGTTCAGGTTTAAATTTCAACATTTCTCCTGTAATCCAAAAGAGTTTTAAACAAGAAGCTAACCACACAAGTGCACTAATGGATTATTCGTATCCTACATGACACTGGATGTACTGATTGATTTAAATGTGTTTTGGGTTTTCTGAAATCCTCCACAGGTTTCTATCTTTACCTTAACACTCCACTGTGTTTTGATCTGCAGCGATTAAAGTCATGGGTCAACAAGACAAGAACCGCTGGAGTCATGCTTCAGGTTGGGGCAGAACAGAAACGTTCTAACATTTGCATAAGAATGCTAAGATGTGCATGCAGATCACACTTTGATGCTTTTTAATTCCTGTAAACAAATGTTTATTTTTTAAAACCTAAAAATAGAAATAAAATGGATTTCTTTAATAATGACTACAAATTTCCTATGCTGCATGTTATAAGGACAATATATTGTGGAAATTATAAGCTGTCTTTTTTTCAACAGTTCAGGTTACACTGATTGTTAAATGGATTGTTAATTAAGACTGGCTGTCAAACATGGAATAGGTGGCCAGACAAACTCAGCAAGGGGAGTGTTTGAGTGTTTACAGCATCGAATGAGCACAATCACTTATTTTATTTTATTTTATTCCATTTTTTTCTCTGAAGAGTTTTTGTGGCACTAATGGCTCATACGTTTTGTGACAGTAGGTAGAGAGGAAGGAGGGCGAGGAGAGGGGGGAGGACATGCAGCAAAGGTCGCCGGGAGTCGAACCCGTGACGTCCGCATTGAGGACTAAGGTGGGGCTAAATGTGGGGCGTGCTAACACCCTGCGCCACCACAGCACGCCCCGCACAATCATTTATTGATTATATTATTTACATGCTGCTATGGGAGCATCTGTAGCAGCTTTTGATTTAAACAATAAGATTCTTTTCCTGGATCTCTGTCCAGGGGGAATCATAACGAGTTGGAAAAAATACTCAGTCAACAAAGGCTGTATGTCTTGAGTCGTGCATAATAAAATATTACATACACACACTGCATTGGTTAAAGTCTATAATACCTCAACCCAACAAGCTTTAACTGGATTATTCTGCTCTGAAAAAAGGATCCTTTGCAGCACAGCTGGAGAAAAAGACAAGTGCCAGATACAAACCGGTCAAACCTGAAGTTACTAATTCTACAGATTCTTGAAAAGAAAATGGATAATAAAATGCAGAAAGTGGTGAAATTCATGCCCAAACTACCACTGATTAAAAAAAGATTTCATTCTTTTTAGAATTTAGTCTAAGTTTAGAGTCAGAGCTACAGAGAAAAATGTAATGAAGCGTATATGTTATCAATAATTTAAAAAGATTTAGTCAATCCAAATATTTGCAAAACGTTTCCAGAAATGATTCAATAAGTTGACTCCACAGCAGTAGTTAGACCTTCCCACAAAGATCCACAGTGCTTAAAGTTATTCTTCAAACTAAAGGTATCATTCATGCACATCATTTATGTCCCATGATGACATTTCAGGGTTTTTGGACATTTTTTTTAGTATCTTGGGATTTGCTGTTGTGGTGAAGTGGCTGGAACGGTCAGATGGGTAAGATTTAAACATCTTACCAGCTGTGTATCTGCAGAAGGCCTGAGACCATTTGACCTCACTACACCTCCTTCAAAATACAAAGTATTACTGCTCCAATCATGTGAACCTGACATAACTTACCCTGTGAAATTTTCACATTTTTTTGATGGTAAAAATGGACGTGGTCCTGATTTATAACTCAACCAAACTTACATTTTATTCCACGTTTCATTTTACTTTTTTATACACGTTTTCTAATTTCCAGGGCTAAACCTGATATTAAACAGTCATAAGATTGAGAAACTCTGTTTCATATATTATGACATTATACTTTTCCAATTATAATGTCATAATAAGAAAATAATAATTGTGCACATTATAGTCACTATTCCAAGCTCTAGCCTCTCCTATTTGAAATATTATAAATGCTTTGGAAACCTAAACATTTTTGAAATAATATGAATATACTCATTGAGTTTTGATTGTTTTTGAAGTGGGCTTAATTTGTTTTTTCCTAAGAAAAATAAGAAATAAATCTAAGGAACATTAAACACTGTAAACTTTAGAATACAGTGAAAAACTATGTGCAATGAGAAAAAGGTAGATTGCATTGATACGGTTATTGGTAATAAATCATTTTCACATGTCAGATCAGGTGTTTCCTTCACACATTCATAGAGCAAAGTCATACTTTTATCCAAGGCATTAAAACCTAAGCTTTTCATCAAAGCCTGTTAGATGCACAGCGGTGAAATAGATTATAGACATCTGACATGAAAAAAGAAAACAGCACCACCTACAGAGTCTTAGATACACTGCAATAAGATCCAACCTAGAACACCTCAAATATCACTTATGTCAATTTTTAATGACAGAATTCTTCTACAGAGAGGATTTCTGCATCGGAATACAAAAAAAACTCACCCACACTATTTGTCCCAATGTCTCTTTTCAGACCGCAAAACATGACCGCAGACATTGACTTTTCCTCCTCAGAGTAACATCCACGACAGAGTAAAGAGAGACAAACACTGACAGATTAGAGGAGGATGGAGAAAGGAGGAGACAGAGGGAGAGATGTGGACTGCTGAGCACTCAGGGAATACAGTGGCGATGATAAGAGATGACTGGCGCTTACGCTACAACCACTCAACCCCCAAGAGAGGAGAGAGAGAGAGAGAGAGAGAGAGAGGGAGAGAGTGAGAGAGAGAGAGAGAGAGAGGGAGGTACACACTAACGGATGAAACAGGCTAGGTTAAGCCTAGAGAGAAAGTGTTCAGAAATATGCAAATAAAAAGAAACAACAAAAAAAGAAAAACAGAAGCTAAGAATATGTGGGTGAGTGAGCAACAAAGAGATGAAATAAGAAGGATTAAGCAGGGAGGGATAAACTGTTTATTTTTAGAAAATAAGACAAGAGGATGAGAGATGTTCAGTCATTTCTGTCAAATCATCCGTGGTTATTTTAAGAGCAGTATTCACAAATGTTACTACTCTCATTTAGTCAGTAACAATCAATAAATTGTAAATAAATAAACCAAAGTCCTTCTGAGAGATTCAGTTAAACATCACAGAGTCTCTGCAGCAAACATGCAGTTTGGAAAATCCTGTTTTATAAGGAAGTCAAAGGAAATACATTATCAGAGTTTTACGTGGCTTAAAACAAACTATACAAATTAATAATCAAAGCATTTTTTAAACTAAAACAAGTACAACACTCATTCCCAGCATGGGAACTGGAATCTTACTGAGGCTGATAGATGCAACTTAATTCAAAAGACAAAAGAAAAATGATAAGATTTTTTTGTTTAGACAATGACTAAATAAATGCTGCTGATTGTTGCTGTGCAGCACAAATAGCAGCTGCAGGAAGAAAAATAAGAGTTTACAGTTAATGTCAGAGCATGCATCTTTGTTATATTAATATCACCCTGTCTAAAGTCAAATCAGCTGAGAGTTAAAATGCATTGCTTACATGCATTAAAGAAATGTTATGGATAAAGAGTAATAACTGCAGGTTCAAAACAGAGAAATGTCACAACACAGAGGAGTTAATGTGTCAGAGCAGAGTAATGAGTTTGGTATTCATATTTCATTAAGCTCAGATGTTTTTCCCCAGCGGCTTCATACAAAACAAGAACAATTTACTAAAACATTACGAAGCACCAAAAATGTCGACAAAGAGAGACGGCAAGCTTTCAAAACAAATTTAATGAGTTTTTTTACTGTGAAAACACTGCTGTCTAAGAACTGTGGTTAGAAATGTCCCTGAATATTAAATGTGGAAATTTGGTTTAAACTTTAAACATATTAAGAAAAACAAAACTTTTACAAACATTTTTTTTTCTTTTTAGCTTTTTAATAAATTTTTCATAAAAACAACAAAATGGTGAACTACTTTGTGGGGCAAACCAAAAGAAGGTTTTATACTTAAACACTGAATTTTTAATAAGTTTCTAAGCAGTTTAGGTTTATTTTATGATACACTGGATATGTCTTTAAAATGCAGAGTTTAAATGTTTCTACTGACTGATGGATTAGATTAAATAATGGCTTATTAACCACCTTCAGTTGATAACATGTGAATGAAATAAATATTGATGGAAAATTCCTTTATTTTATCCAGCTCTTTCTCCTCAGTAAATTATTTGAAAACAATTCAAGCAAAACACAAAAACACACACATGAATTATAAGACATGATTGCTCTAGCATGTGTAAAAACGCCTTCTAGCTCACATCCTGAGCCTAATGTGTGTGTTGGCTGGGTGAGCTCAGAGTAAACTGCGTTTCTTTCTCCCTGGTGGCCAGCTTCCTGTGAATGTTGTCTTCTCTGCGCAGTCTGACCTAAATTAATGCCAGACAGCACAGAACACACACACACACACGCGCACACACACACACACACCCACGCACACACACGCACACACGCACACACTCATAAGAGCTCCGGTTCTCCATCTGATTGAGTCTAGTCTTAGAAGTCTAATTTCATATCTCGAAATGCTACAGAAATCGTTGCTCACTGTTTGCATTTGTACTTTGATCATTCACTGATTCTAAAAATATAAAAATAAAACTCAGAGATATCAACTGACACATTTTACTTGTACACAACTCCAGTTTTCATTTCTTGGATCTAAAGTTCATTACTTAATTGGATTTTCTATTTTGTTTGCAGCGTGGAATGTAAGAATCCGTAGAGGTTGACCTTCAAAAATCAAGGAACTCCGTTCAACAGTCGGGAACATCTTAAGAACTGTTCAACAGTTTACAGCTGAACTGTTCGTTCATCCATTCATCCATCCGTCCATCTATGCATGCATGGCCCAAACCCTTTTAGCAACCTGTTCCCCTTCTCGCCTGTGGGGGCGCTGCACCAAGAACCACTGAAGGAAGTGACATAAAAACCTCTGAAGACACTGAGAGCAACTTCTTTCTATACAGAATGTAAACAAACATGGAGATTTCAGCGGTTGTACAATTTCTCTTTTGACTTTAAAGACCACTAGTCATTTCTCTCACTTGCACTAGACTTGTGCATTTGTTTTGGTTGTATTTACCCAGAATGCCCTGCGGTGTAGACCGCTTCCTGTTTTTGAAGTGATCTCAGATCCGCTTGGCATTCACATTCAAATGGCTCCAGAGTTCACTTCAGCAGATCCAAGACTGAAGTTGGCAGGCAGACCAGAGTTTGATCTTTTGTTCGGAATCAGTTTGATTTAACTTTCACACCTAAACCAACTCAACTGGACTTTCCAGACAAATAAAATAAAGTTTGATTAAAGCGTATTAATGAATGCGCCCTCAAAGAACAACCAACAATTCAAAATAATGATTTCTCCAGAACCTTATGTTCTTCCACAAGGATGGTTAGTCACTCATTAATATTCCAAGTGTTCTAATTTTTTAATTTTGCTATTTTTTTTAGCTTTCTTATGTGACTTCAGATAAAAAATGACCCTAAATATTAATATGTTCAGCTCTCTGGGAGAGAAAATAATGCTAATCAGTGAGTTGGGTTTGAAATCGGATCAGGATTGCTGTGAGAGATTTCTTTAAGCAGCTCTGAAACATACATGAGAGGAGAAAAAGCAGAGTTAAATAAGCAGTCAAAAAAATTAGTCATGTCAGTTTGCAGCTCCAGACACACACACACACACACACACACACACACACACACACACACACACACACACACACACACTCAGACTCTCCAGACACTCGAGTGCACAATCTATGCTGCACATGGTCAAACTCTCTCATCTTGTTGGCGCGTCTTGCTCTTCTCTCCGTCTCTCCCAGTCTGTGGGTTTCAAGTGCAAATGAATCCAAGCATCACTCCAAGCACTATGAGTTAGGACTTTGAAGTGGCAAATGATGGCCTCCTGCAGCTCAGCACAGAGAAACACACATGCACCCGGAAATCTGCACCCACATACTTGAGAAAACACTCAAGTACTTCTGCTTAGTTCAGCCCATTCTTTCCCATCCACACACCGAAACGTCATAACTGGTAGCTGTGTAGGAAAATCTCTGTATATATTTGAGCAGAGGAAATGACAGGTTTGTCGTTGCTCCTTGTTTCTACGTCACACTGTTCCCTTAGAGCAAATGTAATACAGACTAATTGCCAGCCAAAATGCCACATTGCTTTTATTGGAAGCAGAAATGTCTGCCTGTAAAACTTACACACTTCACTGCTATGCTCCTTTTTGTCTACAAGTGAATATCCCAACTTTTACAGAATAGACATTTCTTTTTGGGAGGGATTATAAAATTTCTTAATAAGGAATATTCCTCACACAGTGCAAGTGTTGGCACACTTGCTGTACATATATTACATATACATATCTGCATTTTTTGAATCTCTGTAAGGACTGCTCTTAAGTTGCATTTTATATTTTACAGCACTTTATAATTTTACAATTTGTAGCATTTTATATTTTATATTTATTTTATTTTACCTACAACTAGTTGTTACTGTGTCTTGTCTTTATGCTGCAACTGCAAAGTAATTTCCCTGCTGGGATGAATAAAGTAATTCTATTCTATTCTATTCTATTCTTTCATTTTATTGCAGTATACAGGGTTTTTCTGACCTCCAGTTGTTTTGTTTTTACAGATTTTTGTTGCCGCTCTGCCTCAACCTCCCTCTCTAAAACTCCCCGGCTTCTGTCTCTCTGAGTCTATATCTCCCCCTGCTGAGCATCTTCATTCGATCACTTTAATGGCTTCTTACACTGCGGGACACAAATGTGGACAGATGGGGACTAAAAAACTGTCTTACAGCAGCACCAAAGAGAAGGAAACAGAGGATGGGTCAAAAGGAAGAAAAAGAAAACAAAAGATGCAGAAGATGACGGTCAGAATAATGGAAGCAGACTGAATGTGCTAGATTTTAATTCCTATAATTTTATTTAAATAGGTTTGAGGTGGTAGTTGTGAATCCCATTGCTGACTTGACTCTCTTGACTCAGTTTAATTACTGATGTGAGTTCAGTCTGGCTTGTTCTTCTGCTCAGAGGCCATATGACAGTTCACATTAACTTCACTGAGTGCAGACGTACAGCGGGTTAATGAATCACCATTCAAAAGCATTTCATTACTCTAAAGTTATCACTGTTGACATGGGAGAACGTTTAACATGGATTCATGCAGTAATTTCCAGTCTGTTGACTGTCCATGAAAAAAAAACAGCAGCTCACACAGCCGTAAAAGAAGCAATGAAACGAGCCGCCAGTCCCGTTTTCACTGAGCAGTGAGATTACGATGGCAGCTGTACTTCCTCTTCATTTTTATTTGAAAGTAATGTTCTGAAAAGTAAAATCTTTAGTTTCTGCTGACTGTAAAGACTGACAGTGGTGAGTAACTTTGCAAAATATGCAATGTTGAAAGCACTGACCGTCTGTTCTATTCACTATTAGTCCATTAGTCTCATTCTTATAATCTTGTGGCCGTAAGCCTAGAATGTTGGAAAAGTAACCAGGAAATTCAGAGTTTGCACTTCCATGTTTGTTTCTGAAATTTCAACACAAAGGTGTGAAAATCTCTGTCAATATTCTGTTAATGTCAAAAAGCACAATTTCACAACTCCGGTGTTTTCATTACATAAATTACTAGTTACTCCATCAGCAACCTTCACCGTGATAAACACGAACGTCTCAGGGTGCACTACATTGACGCCGCGGCTCTTCCTTGGTTTTCGTGGAGATATTTAGCCGTCACAGTAGACTGTAAGCTTTTACTCCTGCAGTCACCTGTCATTTTGCAGATGTTGCTGCTCTCTGCGTACCTCCACTCACCTCCTCCTCTGCCTCAAACTGCTGCTGCCTCACTTTCAACCATCACTATGTAAATCATCATATTATGTTGCTTTACCTGAGTTCTCCGAGGGGTCCAGGAGGGTCTGTCCCTAAAGAGTCCAGGTGGGCTCACCGGTCTGGTTCCTGTGTACCAATCAGAAGGCTGGATGTCAACAGGACGCCCTCCAGACAACTTCCTGCTGGGTTCCCTGCCATCAGGTCAAACTCCAGAACAGTTCCTGCTCTACTATCACTCCGTCCTTCTGTCTGTCTTTCTATCACTTGTGCAAAAGACACCAAGATAAATGAAGTACTCACTTGGTGGGAGCTGCAAACCAATGGCCTCAGACTTAGAGAAACTGTTACTTAGTTTTGACAAAACAAAAAAGACAAGCAAAACCAGCTACGGGTTGAGGGAAATACTGAGAGACAATTGATAAAACGACAATGTTCAAAGGCTTCCATTATATTCACACACTAAATGTAATTTTTTTTTTCAAATGAACAGCATACAGTGTCTAGTGTAGTTTCAAATAGATCAAAACATAAATGGGAAGGAATAACAGACATGCAGAGATGATAGATGAAGAGCAAAGTGCAAACCTTCTGTCACTGCAAATAGGAAGTCGGCCAAGTTTGAAATGCAAATGAATCCTAAATCTGTTTTCCACTCTTCCTCTGTGGAATCACAGCTTTCTGCAGCACCAGCTAACCTACCTGCCACTCCTTTCATAATTCACTCTCATTCCTGCCTTGGCTTCTCCTCTTTTAAATGATGTTTCTCTTCTTTTCTTCCAGCCACAGACAGACAGCAGTTTTTATGTTTTTTTGTTTCATGTCATAGTGGATGTTCCACCAGGAGAGTAGAAATAGATAAAGCTGAGTTATTTTGGCACCTGGAGTATTTTTTTCTGACTTTTCCCTAATGCTGGTGACACCCTTACCTTCTGCATTGTGATAAAGAGGAAATCATGCAATTTGTGACACATTAACTACAAACCACTGCATACTGTTATATATGCACTGGTATGTGCCACCAACAGGACAATAATCCATTCATTTGAAATTAATGCACATTATAATATGTACATCTAGGATGCATCCTCATATATTTTTTTAAATGCATGCTTTCAATTTTTTCACTGAAACTGTCTTTGGAGAAACAGGTACAGACGAGTTTACAGAATAATGAGAAGGAGCTCTAGTCTGATGATGGATGTTGGATCAAGTTATTCTATTTGTATTTTACTCTGACTAATACAATAATGTCAAGAGAGATTTTAGAAATGTTAGTTCATTTGTAAGTTTATTTTATTTATTTATCTGGCTGTCACACATTAAGCCATCTCTTCACTTTTACTTCACAAAAACAGTTTCCAATGATAAACTCCAGATGAGAATAGAAATGTGTTTTCTATAAACGTTTAACCCTGGCAGCAGTTTGTGGGTGAGATTCAGGTTAAACCCTGCATCAGTCATCAGGACACAGAAACATTCACACATAACACTTCAGCCTGAGGGCAATTTAAGTGGCCAGTTTACCTAACATGCACAGTTAGACGGTGAGAGGAAACCAAAGTGTGCAGAGAGAACCCACACACTCACCGGGGAACACATAAACACTTCAGAGAAACGCCTGGATGTGATTCAGTCCCAGGATTTTTTTACCACATTATAACTGCTACACTGTAGAGCGTCTAAAATAACCTGCTGTTCTGCTTCATGAACAACAAACACATGCCCTGTTTTGGGTGGATTAACCAGATTCAGCCAAACTGCTGGTGTTCTAAGGATTACCCATGACTATTTGGCTGTATGAAGGTCTTAAGCAAACATTTAGCTCAGGACTCGGTAAATGTGCCCAGAATCACCCATATCTCAATTCCGTCCATCATCTCACTTGAAAGCAAACTTGACATTTTATCCACCTAATTCAAAGGTATGAATTTCCTCATTCATTCAAGTCCTGTCATCCTCCCTCTTTCAGCAGCTTTTTTATCCTCTCTGTAAATGTTACCCTGTCTTTGTCTTTGCTCTTTCTCTCCACCCTCTTGATCTCTTCCAATGAGGCCTTGACATAATGAGGCCAAGCTAGCAAAAGTGTGAGACCTTTATCTGTGTCTTTGTCCCTCTCTCTCGTGGTCCCTTCAGTTTTTTTATGGTCCCATTTGTTCTTTGGATTTATTTGGATTTATTGTGTTCAGTGACAGCAGACGAAGGAAGCGCAGGAAGGCCAAATCAGCTTTCCAAAAGGTTTCTTTAAGCTCCTCTTGAAGACGTCAGCTCTGGCCCTTATCCGTGTTATTCTCTGAGCAACGCAGCCACGTGTCACCACGTTCATTCTTTCGCCCAACGCACAATGCAACCTGTCACTGCTTCTTTGCTCTCCTCAGTGATTTCTATCTTATGTTGCTTCTCCTCTCACCCTGGCTTGTTTTGCTTCCCATAAAATCGCTGTCACTTGTTTTAAGCCTCTGCCGGTTCCACTGGAGTTTCAGACGGTTTTCTTCACATCTTCTATTCTGTTTCAGAATTTTCTCCTGCATTGTGTTTTATTCTGAAAGTTTGACTTAAAGTCTGTCTACATCAGCTTTGCAGGTTCAGTTTGTGTGAAATGTTTGGTTTGCCTTTTTTCTGTCTTAGTTCTGAATAAAGTCGGCTGGTTATTTCCTGTTGATTGAAATCAAGTACTTAAAGCTTGCATGAATTAAAGTTGGCCGCCAGTATTATGTTAAAAAACACAAAGTGTTTCTTGTTCTCAGCTACATGCATGGCAGTCTGATGTGATGACTGCTGCAGCTGTTCTAACTCAGTCTCAAGCAGATAATGGAGGTAATTTTGCAGCGACACCTGGGTGGGCGCAAAACATTCCACAAAACTCAAGTTCTTATCAATCCAGTTGTTACACAACAAAGCTTTACAGAAGCTTTTTGATTATTTTAAAAATACTTTAAACAATGAGATGATTGCTATACAGGAAATTAATACATATTATGTTACTCTGGTCAAGATGATGCTTAATAAAATAATTTATTAAGTTATCCATTAAGTGTAGTTTACTGTTGGTTGGAAAACAACTTCATTTTCTTTTTTCTTTTCCTCCAGGGGGTCTTTTTATGGGCTCTAGTGTCCCTTATATGAAAGAAGGCTGACTGAAAAGGGGGAAGACTTGCTGTAAATGGCGTCGAAGACTCAAGGCCTCCAAACGTGGGTCGCGATATCCCCTCCGCCACCGCAGCACGCCCACGACTTCATTTTCTAGACAAACTTCAGACACGTTCTTTCATTCCTAAGTTTTTCATATCAACTATGAAAATAGCCCAGTCCTCTGATACTATTTATATTAAAATTAAAGTGTTACTATTAATTTCACTGGGATAAAGCAAATAAAGCTGTCTGTGAAAATGTGAGTAAGCCCTATAACTTGGCAGCTTGTTGAACATTAAAAATGCTGAGTTTGCTAAGTAAACTGTTGAACAAAGACGCTGCCCTGTCTCTGACCTCCATCTTACTGGTTCAGTTTTACATCAAAGACTCTCACTCATGTTTTCTCATCTAACATCAATCCTTACATTCAATGCTGCATCCTTCACATTCCCTCATACTCTTCTCTTGATCTTCCACTTTCTCCTCACCCATCAAATTTATTAGCTCTTCACAGACTGTGGAACAATGGAAAGCTCCATCCCTGCTACATTAAATGTATTTAGGTGTTTTCTTGCATCAAAAAGTTTAATAATTAAACATTACTGTAGTTTACTGCTCCTTCATTGCTTTCATACTTTCTTTTTGCCTTCAATGCCTGCACTTGTCTTTTTAAACGCAGTGTTTCCTCTTTGCTCCTTCTGTTTCACTGCTGGCCCATTTCTGTCTCTATCTTTCGCTCCATCTGAACACTTGTGCTTTTTCCTGTCTCCATCTCTTCCTGAGTCTCTCACTCCAAGTTTTCTTCCTTTCCTTCCCCCTTCAGCCCCTTCTTCTCTCTCTAGTGTTTCTCCTTCTGCTGGAGGTATAAATAGGGCACATTATAAAGCACTAATTAATCTCTGGTGACAAAATCAAAGAAAACGCATCTGCAATGCTGAGAGGAGTGTTGAAGGAAGAGAAAAGGGCAGGAAAGGGGAAGCATGAGGAATAAAGAAAATAAGATTCAGATAAGAGCTAAATTAAAGAATTAGATCAGAGAAGAACCGAGTGAAACAAACTTGGGCGGGAAAGTTTTTCAGGCTTATGATTTCCTTTTTTGAATTTTAAAAATAATTTAAAATTTACTTAAAACTTCCTGAAATGGCAAGTTTTTTTTATCAGTATGGGTTTGATGTAAATGGTAAAGGTTTGTTTATCATCCAAGTCTGAATTTAACAGTTCAAAGTGATACTGACTGAAATGTAATCCTACTGGGCCACATTTTAGTCCAAGATAGAAACTTCCTGACTGAGCTGCTGGAAATACATGATGGATATAAACTTTGTTTTAAAGCAGAAGACATCAATAAACTGAGTAAAAATAATTGTTAATCTGAATATAAACAATAGATGGTGCTTTGAGTAGTTAGCATTGATAATGTTGCTTTAACCAGAAAAAACAAGCTAAAAGTGTCAAAAACATTATTTTGGGGTAAATTGAGAATTTTATCTAATTTTCGGGCTGTTAGGAAAATACAGCGTTTCAGTTTGTCTGAATACAAACTGAATACAGTTTAACTTTCCCCAAACTCAAAAGTAACTTTCAACTAATCTCAGTGGCAAAAAAGTTAGCTGCCTTAGCGTTAGCTGCCTTAGCATTAGCTGCCTTAGCGTTAGCTGCCTTAGCGTTAGCTGCCTTAGCGTTAGCTGCAGGCGAACAAAGTGACGCCAGCAGGTGGACTGAAAGGACTTGACTCACTTTTTTTTCCTTCCCTGGAACTAAAAGTAAAATAAAAAAAATAAAAAATAAACGTCCATATGCTTTGCCATCTTGTTCCCCTCCCATCCGCAATTTCTCATCCTTGACACATAAGAGCACAGGTAGCAGTCTTGAAATGTTCAAAGCAAAAAACATGAATTTTAATGCAAATTAGAATTTCACACCAACTTGCAGTACAATAAGAATGTTGCAGTTGTGCTCTTGTCTGGTCTTCAGAAAGAAATGCTGACTTCAGCAGAACAGAGATTGAGAAAAGAGTGAATATAAATGTAGTCTGTGCAGCAGACAACAAACAAGAGATCTCAAGGATCTCTAGACAAAAATTATCGATTATTATAACCATGCAGTTTAAATTTAGGAGGATGCGTGTATCTTCTCACACCTTTACAGAAATAACTTTTTTTAACTGAATTTTCCTGTAAAAACTAAAGTTGTGAGGTTTAAGGTTTTTTCTAAGAGCTGTTTGGAAGCCCTTCATATAACCAGCTTCCTGTGGGAATTCAAGTGAGTAAAGAGATCATTTTATTTTGTTTGTTTCGTTTCTGCCAGATTGCTGCACAGTGGAATCCTTCAAGCATTGCTTCCATTTATTGGCGGAAATATCAGGTAGAAAAAAAGAAAGGTTACAGAACTGGATGTTCAGATGGTGTTTCACATGTTCCACTTTTTCCATCAACACACAATAAGGTCCAGTAATTCATTAAGCATCGACACCAGGAGCTGCTGAGCAGAAAATCCACCAGGAGTAATTCTGACACTATGAATTGTGACGCAAAATACAAGACTGAAGCAGAATTTCAGCATCAAGGACGGCAGCTCCTGTCCAGACAGAAAACCAAGAATCCATCCATTTTCTAAATGCTTAAACTTTGGGGCGTTACTGGGCAGAATACTGGGTGAATACTGGGCAGGTCCAGAGCAACAACAGGTATAAAAATCCACAATGCGTGTGGCCCTTTACTCTTTGCAGGGATTACAACATGAGCAAACAGAGAGCAGCAGCATCGCTGCAGCGGCTCAGCGCAAACAGGAGGAAATCATTTTTCAAAGTCACTATTTGTCAGTTATTCCTGGGAGTTCAGGCTGGAACAGATTTAATGTGATTCCAGCAGCAGACCTGCAGCTTGTGTAAAATTGTTAATCTGCAGTGGGTCTCTGTTGTTTAAAATAAATCACCCAGGGCATGCAGCGTCGCATGTGAAACCAGCTTCTGAAAGCTAACCACAGGGTCTTATTTTAATTTTTGTCAAAGAGAGGAAGCGTTTTTTTTCTGGGAACTCGCGGAGAAAACACCCAGATTATCATCATTCCTGTGCTGGGAAGAAACATTCTTAACTCGTATATTTCCACCACAGCATTTTCATTGCATGTTCAGCTTGATGGAGGAAAATTGATAAAGCTTTTAAACTAGAATTATTTGCATTTGCAGTTTTTTTTTTCAATTTGCAAATTAAAGACCAAGATCAAATTACATTTGCTAACCAACAAAACAAAGTATTCTAGTGCATTTGGACATATTTTATTCAAAGTTTGGTTAACCTCTAATTTGTTTAACCAGAAGTGTTATAAATAGTTGATCAGTGTTACTATGCAAAGCTGTTAGTTTGTATTAATAACTTTCACGATTTTACTTCTGATCTTCTGCAAAGATTGGAAAATGAATTTTGATTGTTTTTTTTAAGTCACTGCCACCTGCAGCATAAAGTCCAACGTTAGCTGATCCCTGGAAGCACTCCTCCATAATATCCCATTAAAGCTAATGACTCCATAATCCCACACAGCAGTTTTATCATCCCTCCAGCCGCAATAAACTTCCAGATCCAGTTATTGTGGAAGCCACTGTTTTTCCCTGTGTGATCGGTGACCCACTAAAATCTGCTTCAGCTGTCAGAAGTAACACAATGCTCTGGTTTCCAGTGAGAGCCATCAAGGCTTTGATGCGATGGAAGTGTGACGGAGAAATCTCTGCAGTATTATTAACAGCAGGAAGATGTGACAGTGATTCATCCTCCGCACTGCGCTGCAACAGGGGCAACTTTAACTCATTTCCGCAGGGATAGTCAGACTGTATTACCGCCTGCAGCCCGGGGTGGGTGGCGGTGCTCCCTGACAGGCCGATAGGCGGCGTTTTGTCCCCATTTGCTGCCCTTTCCAGCGCGTCTGCGGGCTTCACTTCAAAGCAACACATCTCCAAACTCATAAATAAATCAGCCAGAGAGGGAAAAGAGAGCGCTGCGCGTCTCTCCAACAAAAACACAGACTTGCGGCTGGCGCAGGGTCGCATACGAGTTTAATCCAGATAGAACCGGATCATTTCTCCAAACCATCAACAAGAACGAGTCAGGGCTAACTTCAGTGATGAACAGGTGCGACAGAAATCCCTAAAATGAACCAACAGGTGCAACCTGAAACTTCACCTTATGAAAGAATAGTTGTGGATTTCTCTGTTAATGTGTCGACAAGTGGATCAGTTGTCTGTTATCGGCGCATTTGTACAATAACAGTTCAGCATTTAAGGTTAAAATATTTATTTTTTAAATCGAAATATTTCTAAAGCGTATACTTTCATACAAAGTTCTCCACAAAAGATAGAAAAAAGTGTCTCAAAATTAAGAGAAGCGTGAAATAAAACAACCCATCTTTTTCTAAACCAGACCTGTAATCAGAACCGCGTCCGCTGCTGCAGGACACTGAAGCTGTTTACCGGCAGCCAGAAAATGTACATAACCTGACATCCAGTCAGAGCCGTCAGAGAAAAGCAACAAGAAGAAAAGAGTCCGAACAACTCAAATAAAAAAAACCGGGAACGTCAGCTTACAGAAAAACAGCTGACTAATGAGAAGTGAACGCGACCTTTCTGTTTTCTCCTCACCTTTTTGCAGAAGCCTCTTCTTTAATATAGCCTGAAGGAAAAGCATTGTTTCCCCCCACAGTAAGTCCGGGATGGATGAGTAAATCTCTCCTCGTGGAAGAGCAGAGGAGGAAGAGTGAGGAAGAACTTCTGTCTGTTTCTCCCGCTTTCCCCCCCGATCCGTTTCCTCCCTGCTCTCTCTCTCTCTCTCTCTCTCTCTCTCAAAGGGACGCCCCCCCCGAACCCCCCACACCCCCTGTTGACACCAGCTGAACTGTAGTGTGTGCGTGTGGGTGCGTGTGTGTGTGTTTCCCCTCTCAGATGAAAACGGGAGTAAACGCTGTGACTGTAATTGACTGTAATCAGCCTTTCAGTCAGTCAGCTGCTTCCAGCCTGGTTCGGTTCTGTCGGGCCGATTCGTGTTTTCTAATGGACTCCTCCTCGCTTTCTTTGTGTGCTAATTTAATTAGAACATTCTCACCATCTTCCCCTGCGCTCTCGCTCTCTCTCTATCAGTCTTTGTCGTATAGTTTCACTCCTGATTATGCAAAAAATGTTAAATTGTAGCTTAAAGCCTTGGGGACTTTTATTGCCCTAGATTTCCCTCTTTTTCAGTCTTTGTGTCTATCAGTTGTGTATTATGTTGCAAGTTTACCTCAGTGTTTGTGTGTGAAGTAAAAACTGAGCTCTAATGATACTCATGAGATTTTCCTTTAAGGTGTTTGGTGAACAGTTCACCAGCACCGTTTAAAGCTGAACTTCAGAACCACGGACAGAGACTGTCAGCTCATCACAGAACCAACAGATTTATTCATTATTTCTTAAATCCATAGGCTCAAAACGGACTGAAACCTAATTATCCCATCATGCAATGGTCACTAAGGAATAGGCTGCCAGTTCTCCTGCAGGATTAATTCATAGGGGATCAACTGGATTCAAAGACTTGACGACCAGCAGAGCTTCATGCAGCAGCTCAGTCCAGCTTTGGTTGGAACTTAAAGATATTTGAGTTTCTTCCAACCAGAGCTGGTCACTTCATTAACAAACAAACAAGTGAAACACAGATTTTAAATTTAATTGATAAAACACAGCAGCACAATTCTTCACTGTGTAAAATGAGGAATCAATATCTTTTAGTGTGCAACATGAATGAAGGAAGAACTGAGTCCTGATACATAATAAGCAATTAAAATTAAAGTCAAATATCTCTGCAAGACACAGATACACATCTTTCTTTTTTTTGATTACAATCTTTTAGATGTTTAGCAGATGTCAGAGAATTTCATATGTAATCATTTCTGAAAGGATGTGATGCAAAGGATGTTAATCGTTATTACAGACACACTGCTAACATGTGGAAATGTTTTCCAAAATGTTCACAGTTTAGCTGACATTACACAGTTAAATGTATTATTATTATTATTATTATTATTATTATTATTATTATTATTATTATTATTATTATTATTATTATGAGAATTTCATTGTAATCATTTCTTTCTCTGAAAGGATGTGATGCAAAGATGTTTTATCAGGTTATATTATCATACAGACACACTGCTAACATGTGGAAATGTTTTACAAAATGTTCACAGTTTAGCTGACATTACACAGTTAAATGTAAAAAAGTTTGTTTTTGGTTTAATTAAGCTACATATTGAGCTGAAGCTGTGGATCAACCTCTTAAAGGTTTGATGTAAGCAGGTAACTCTTTAAAGTGGACCGTGACAGATATGCATTAGGGATGTTTCATTTCCCTTCCTGGCTGATTTTTAATTTAGGTTCTTCATTCCGGTTCTCTCTCTTTCGCTTTGATCTCAGACAGTTTTAAAATAGACATTCTGTTAAATCGTACTCACTGCAAAGAGATTTCTACCTCAAATTATGATCTCTGTTTTGCATCTTCTTATAAGATGTTCATGTGTGAATCAACTGCCATCTTATTTATTTATTAATGTTGATTTACCAGCTCTATTTTTTGCTTTATAATGACACGTCATCAAAACTAAACCGGATTTCTCTGTGACAAAATTACAGGTCCATTTCATTAAAGTCTGGAAATTATTGTGTGTTTGCAAAAGTTTTTGAGTTTTGTAAATTCCTAGAATAGAATATAAATCCAAGAAGCCACACAGTTCATATTGTCTGTAGTCTCGTATTTTGGCAAATATAAATGTTTTGTATGTTCAGAAACATTTTGCATTTTGTGTTTCTATGAGGAGCCTAATTTTTGTCAAATTTTATGTATTTTTTATCTTACAGAAGCAGGCACTGTCACTTTTAAGGAAATAAAACTAGAACCAAACTATGTTCTCAGTGCAGCTTGCAGGTAATGATGTTGTTTCCAATAGTTAGTGTCCGAATGGAAAAATATAAAAATGACAAAGAGAAAAACAGTTTTGTTAATTCGCAGTCTGAAATCCTGTCATGTGGCATTTAGCCAGAGGAAACTCACACATTCAAACTATGTGTAGAAATATCCCAGGCCAGGATTTGAATCAACAACCTGCTTTAACTGAGTCAAGAAACTGTGCCACCAACTGGACCATTGTGCAGCCCGAAAGCAACGCTAGCAAATTAGCAATGTTATGCAAATACAGAGTTGGTAAAAAAAAAAAAAGACTGTTTTTACTGATCTCTTTCCACATAGGCCTGTTATTTAACTTCTGGAATGGGGTCACATTGTTTGTTTGTTATTAGGAATACTCCAAAGCAAAATTTACAAGAAATTAGAAATCCTGGAATTTTAAAAGAAATCATTCAAAGCATCTTAGTGGAGAATAAATATGAGGAAAACTGGATCTGCTGAAGAGTTTGAAGTCCTGATGTCACAGCGAGGCCTCAGTGATCTTCATATAGAAGCTCAGGCTTGCTGTTGACTCTGCTCTGTTCATGAACCGCTTTGTTCAGAGTGTTTTCAGATGAATGTTTTGTGACTCACAGACGCCAATCCAAAAATATAAAATGTTTCAAGCTTCAATGAGGAAACATATGAAACACTTTGAGAAATCTTTTGGAATTTCCTCCTGCTCTGATGTTTCTCCCTGCTGTGTTTACCTGAATCCTTTCAAAGCTCCTGCAGCATAATTACCAAATTTGCATAACAACCCTAAAGTTCAATCACTGTAAGTATAAAATGATTGTTTTTGAGCTCCTCTGTTTCTTTTCCCACTGTGCTTGGCGTATCTACAAATATATTTTTGTGCCACTGGGCATGAAGAAATTACGCACATTTTCTGAAAATGAAAAGGTCCTGATGCCTCTGCTGATGTTGGTGTTTATGGGCCACGTTTCATAAAATTTATGTATGTTGGGATAGAGGATGTAAAAGTCTTCAGGACTGGACTTTTACAATTATTTTATTGCAATTTTGTTTTCATGTTTAGTTCTTGCAAACTCTGAAATTGTCCCTAAGTGGTCAAATAAATATTCAGTGAAATAATTAGAAGTTGGGCTGCATGGTGACACAGTTGGTGGCATTTTAGCAGTAAGAATGCAACCCTTCATGGATGGTACAGACATTCGACAGGTGGAGAGAAGATTCAGGGTTTCTTTTCCTCCTTCTTATTTTTTTCATAATGTTTGCTTCTCTGTCAATTTTCACATTGCAAACATTTTATTAATTTTTTCCCTGATTGTAATCATTTCCTTCCTTATCTGTGTCTATCTCTAATCCATCCGTCTGTCCTCCCCCTCGCCTTTTCATCGTTCATCCATCTCTCACCTTCCTTCTCCTCTAATGAGCAAAGTGTCTGTTTCTGCTCCAGATATGTCATAAATCTCCCCTGACACAATCAAACATTCATCACAAACACACAGACACACAGCGGGCTCTGCTTCCACTCCGCTCTGAGGTTTCTAAGGAAAGTTAGACGGCCTGATCACAAAAAAAAGGAAAAAAAAACTGTTTCCATGTTTTCTGCCTGCTACTTGAATGACTGGATAAACCTGTTTGGAATAATATGTCATATGAAATGATTCTATCAAGACTCTACATCTTTAAGACAAGAATAGCAGTCTCTAATTTGCTGAATGTTTTTTTAAGATTGCATATCTTGAATTTTTTTTTAATTATGAAGAAGGGATGCTGAATTTTTTCAGTTGAAATAAGTTCCAGGAAATATCTCCTTTTCCTCTTCAACGGTCGAGTTCAATCTAATTTTGGAGACATTTTGTAAATGTCCTTGTGAAAATGTACATTTAAACCATCAGTGCTCACACAATAACATGAGCACAAAACATACAGTTTGAAGAGTTTGAATACATGTAAACCACACCACCAAAAACAGAAAGCAGAAAGGAATTATCATTGAGGATCTAAAAGCCAAAAGGAGTATATGTAAATATGAACACTGATCAAAAGCTAAGGCGTTTTCTTTGTTTTTAATGTGGGAACCACAGTGAATGTGTTTCAGTTTGAAACTCTTCTCAGCAAATAACTTACAAATGTGGAGCCAGCCGGACAGCGGTCAGGAGTGAGGCACACATTTCAACAATATTATTGTTTTATCTGTATTTTTCATCATCCCCAAAACATTGTTACAGCTATTTTTTTTCCTTTCAAATTAATGTTTAGTCTGGTGTTTTCTGTTGCCTTTTTTAGTTATGTTGACATACCTGTTGATCACCACAAGGAGGAGCTGCAGCTCTCACATATTCTCCCTTTCAAGCTCTGATGCTAAAGCTAGATTGGGTGCTAAATGTTCACTTCCTGGCCTCCACTGAATTGTGAACTTGAATCATCTTTCTGTGGCCAGTCAGCCCGACAGACTCACTGATGGGAGTCAGCGCTCTCACCAACAATGACCTCTGACAAATATAATAAGCAGTTAGAAATTTCCTTGGAAACTCTGCAGTGTGACTGCTGATGCATTTTACGTGCAATAAAGTCCCTTATTAAAGAATTCAAGCCCATTTCACTTTTCCCTGACTGATGAATGATTTCATGTGGCAGAGAAACACAAAGTGGTGTGTAGTAAGGAAGGAAAATATGTGGCACACACGTTTTTATACAGGTAAAAATCTGAAAAGTGTGGTGTGCATTTATATTCAACCCATCTGAGACAATACTTTGTACAATTCTCATTTTGTGCAAGTCTTTGGTGAATGTCTCTGACAGCTCAGTTCATCTGGAGACTGAAGGTTTTTCAGTCCCAGTGAATGAGATCTGCATCTCAGGATGCTGAGGACGGTCAGGATGTTGAGGACGGTCAGGATGCTGAGGACGGTCAGGATGCTGAAGACGGTCAGGATGCTGAGGACGGTCAGGATGCTGAGGACGGTCAGGATGTTGAGGATGGTCAGGATGTTGAGGACGGTCAGGATGCTGAGGACGGTCAGGATGCTGAGGACGGTCAGGATGTTGAGGACGGTCAGGATGTTGAGGACGGTCAGGATGCTGAGGACGGTCAGGATGCTGAGGACGGTCAGGATGCTGAGGACGGTCAGGATGTGGAGGACGGTCAGGATGCTGAGGACGGTCAGGATGCTGAGGACGGTCAGGATGCTGAGGACGGTCAGGATGCTGAGGACGGTCAGGATGCTGAGGACGGTCAGGATGTTGAGGACGGTCAGGATGTTGAGGACGGTCAGGATGTTGAGGACGGTCAGGATGCTGAGGACGGTCAGGATGCTGAGGACGGTCAGGATGCTGAGGACGGTCAGGATGTTGAGGACGGTCAGGATGCTGAGGACGGTCAGGATGCTGAGGACGGTCAGGATGTGGAGGACGGTCAGGATGCTGAGGACGGTCAGGATGTTGAGGACGGTCAGGATGCTGAGGATGGTCAGGATGCTGAGGATGGTCAGGATGCTGAGGACGGTCAGGATGCTGAGGACGGTCAGGATGTGGAGGACGGTCAGGATGTGGAGGACGGTCAGGATGCTGAGGACGGTCAGGATGTGGAGGACGGTCAGGATGCTGAGGACGGTCAGGATGTTGAGGACGGTCAGGATGCTGAGGACGGTCAGGATGCTGAGGACGGTCAGGATGCTGAGGACGGTCAGGATGCTGAGGACGGTCAGGATGTTGAGGACGGTCAGGATGCTGAGGACGGTCAGGATGGTGAGGACGGTCAGGATGCTGAGGACGGTCAGGATGCTGAGGACGGTCAGGATGTTGAGGACGGTCAGGATGTTGAGGACGGTCAGGATGCTGAGGACGGTCAGGATGTGGAGGACGGTCAGGATGTTGAGGACGGTCAGGATGTTGAGGACGGTCAGGATGTTGAGGATGGTCAGGATGATGAGGATGGTCAGGATGTTGAGGACGGTCAGGTTCCGTCCACACAACTATTCCCAAGTAGGTTAGCAAATGTGTATTTGCTCTCATCTGACTTTAACAGCTTTTACTTGGTTTTTCTTTGTCTCCTCCAGAGTTTGTTGGAAACTACCAAGTGGAGCTCTCATTATTTTCTTTAATCAATTTTTTTACTTTTTCATTCACGTGTGTCTTAACATTTTCAAGATGAATTAATCTGAACTCCATGTTATATTTAAAGCTAATAATATCATTTCATGAAATAAATCTGCATTTAATTCTTTTTATAACTAACAGTGTTCTTCATTATGATGTTTGCTCACTAATGTTCTCTCCCAAACCTCTGATGCCTTCACACACCACTATGAAGGTAATACTGAGATTAAATGACTCTGATGGGATTTATTTAGTCCATTAGGAAACTTCTGAGGGTGATTAGCTGCATCATGCTTAACGTATTCGAGTGAGGGCCATCCACCAGAGAAAAGAACTATTTTTAAATTCTTATTTGAATATCAATTTCCCTCTACTTCATGGGAAATGTGCTGCCTTGTGTTGGTCTTTCTCTGATAATCCTAATTAATTATGTAGACACCTGCAGTTGTAAATGTCAGAAAGCAAACAAGGTTTTAAACCTTTATTCCAAGACACTCCATTGTCCTCATGCCCACCTGTCAGCGTTTCACAGCGGTCCCTCTCCTCCTACTCTTCTTCCTTCTTTCTACATGTTAGCTGAAATATTTAGAGCCCAGCCTTTGCTTTTCACTCATTGCTGGACAGATACCCCAGTCACATCTTTGTGACCTGATTCTGCTGCAGCAAAAAGTCACACAGTCTGGCATCTCACAGAATATATGGTGTAACGTTGGTTATGATCAAATTTTTCAATAGTGCCTCTAATGACTATAATTGATCCTCTTTTTGTGGAATGCAATCCCAAATAGCTTTGATTCTCACTGAATTTTATTTACAGCTCCACAAGTTTTAAATAAAATATCAACAAGGCATGAATGGAAAATCTTTCATCTACTTTATGACGCACAAAGTTGGTCTACATGTGTGGATTGGACAATACAAAAGAAGCAGCTACGTTTTACCAAAGTCACTGCGTTCTGCTTTTACATCTGCAGCAAGAGAGAACTCTGCTTCTACTGAATGCCTGGATGAAAATGACCTCTTCATATGTCCACTGAAAATGAGCAGACTGCTGAATCTTTACATAACGACTTTCTCACAATCAACACCTTCAGCTGGAGCTGGGAAACACAGCCTGCCAACACTGATCAGTCACAATTCCTCCAGACATTATTTTTCATCTTCATTGAGTCTGCAGCCCAGGATGCATAATTGCATTTTGGAAGTACCCACAGCTAGAATTTGTATTTCTTCTAATCACTGCTGGATCTGTGCCTATGGGATGAGTTGCTGGCTCAGCTCAGCAGTGAGTCTCTAATCTCTGAGTGATAAGGAAGGATTAGAAAGCAGTTCATAGTCTCAGCAGTAGTATGTTAGGTCACAGATTTGAGTTTGTTTTCTTTGTAATGCTACTTTTGGATTCAAGCTGCAAATCAAGTTGCATCGTCCCTGACAGCCTCAAGGTTTAACATTTTTCTCTCTCAAGCAACTGAACAGAATTAATAATGATTTATCTGAAAGATATAAAATTATGGCACAAAACATGAGGTGTGATTGACCCTTTAACTAAGTCAGTGTTGGAAAATCATTAAAGTGGATCATACCATTTCTAACCCCCGTTTGGTTCCCGCTGAATTTGTGTTATCCATTAGCTGAATGTCTCTAATAATGTCACTTACAGGTGATCCAAAGGAAGTGGAAAAAGAAAAGTTTAGTTACTTCACTTTCAGGTTTTCTCTACAGATTCTGAATTACAAAATGAAAGAAATTCAAGGGCACAGGTTTTCTAAAAATGCCTTCACCAGCTGACACTGTAAACTGGCTAAACTAGATCCCATGTTCAGTGGTTTGTTTTTTACCTTAAGAGTTGTGACATAATGCTAGCTTTAGCATTTTACCACCTCACCATGTGAATGAATCTGTTCAAGTTCAAGATGAACACAAACCAGGCCAAACACAAGTGAAAATAGTAAAAAAAATATAAAAGAATATAGATATTTAATTGATTATTTACATGAGATCAGACCCATTTTCATTTGTGTTGTAGTTAAAAGCACTCTACACTATGTTCAGCCATTCACCCATTCATGTACACATTATCTCGTTACTACATCCAGAGAATCTGTCGCCCCAACATGTGAACCTATTAAGGGTAGTAATGAGTAATCTTGGGCTTCACTGCATGTTGTCACCTTGAGTAAAATCCACCACAACCTAATTACAGAAGTTAAACCCTCAGTGTTCCCAACACTTAATCACACGTAACCATTGTGCTCTAACTACACCCCGATGAACTTTAGTGAAAGCCTGCAAAGACCTCTGGAGACTCGATTCCTCCCATTGAGTCTTCATCTGGAGTGGAATCTGGACTCCACTAATTAGCGGCGCCGTGTCTTAACTGGGGCCAGTAACAGTTTGCTGCAGCAACCAGGTGGAATTTCTCCTTCCCATCCATGTGAGATTTAATTCACATTGAGAATTTCATTTTATTTATTTAGTTATTTATTTTAAAAGTTAACTATATATTGCCACAGAATAATTCCCTGCTCATAAGTTTCCCTTCAAACCCAAATAACTGTTTGTGTAACCTTAGAGGAGACTAACAGCCTCCAAAAGCTTTTCATTGATTGGAAGAGTCAGTTCTATATTATCTGGTGCTTAAAGGGGGAATGTTTTATATTTTTCAGGCACAAAGTGCCATTTTATACCTCAATGAAGTAACTAAATTACCTTTAGTGATGAAAATGCTGCATTTCATTTAAGACAACTTAACATAAATGTGGCTATACATCATAGCAGTATCTGACACCTTGAAATTGGCCTCTGTCTCTTTAAGAACCCTTTTAACAAGCCGCCTTCAGCACTTCTTCACAATGTGTCTCCATACCATCTCATGATGCTTACAGCTGTTCTTAGGAAGCCATTTTACATAACACTGCCCCCCTCCTCTCACCCATTTAACTCTGAAACAAACTAAGGTCCTGTTCCATCCTTTATTTCCTCTCAATGTTTTTTTTAGGTTTTTTTCTGCTTCAGTGTTTTTAATCAGTCTGTAATTAACTCCTGGTACACGAGGCTCTCTTAAATATGAATAATGGTTAATTGAATCTTTTGTTCCAATTAGGCCTGCATAGACACATTCTGGACTCAGTCACATTTCCTTCAGTGATGAGATACACAATCCTCATTACAACAGCCAGCATCCTGATGACGTAAATAATATATGATGTGAGTTTAAACTGCAGGGACATCATAAATAATACATGTTGCAAACTTCTCTGTATATGATTGTATTTGTCATGTTGGGTTTCAGTCAGTGAGCCTCAGCAGAATGTGGAGTCTTAGTGCTGTTTGAAAAGGCTGAGCTCTGCTGACATTGTGTGGGCTACGCTCTCCATTTGAAAACACAAAAGCGGTGTCGGGTCTTAAAGACGCATTGGAAAACACACCCTGAGGCTCCCACTCCGTAAGAACCGACTAAATGACTTCATGGTTTTTCTGATAGCTTCTCACTTTCTTTATAATCCCTGATTTTTCAGAAGTACCTCTTTAAGAGGCGTTAAATAGGAGTGGCAAACTTTGTGTGGATTAACATCTGCTTTCTGACAAAACCATTTCATTGTATTAGAGTTTTTTTTTTTTTGTCTCATCAGTTTCCCAAGCCCATCTGTCGAATGGGAATCCTTTATCCCACCAGCTGAAACACAGTATGCTGCTAAAGTTAATTCCTGGTACAACTTTAATACAGACTTTGTGGGTTTTGGATATCAAAAGGGGCCATTTGCCATAAAATTAAATTTTTTTGTCTTGTAGTAAACCAATACAGCTTTTATGCAAACTACTTGTCAGTCCAATGCTTCTAAGAACAATTGTAAATGGCATAACGGATGAGCATTGCTAAGGTAATCTGCTGTAGGCGGAGTTTCTCAAAGAGCAAGAGCTTCTTAAAGAGACAGAAGTTCATTTCAAGACGTCAATTTTCAAAGTTTTGTAGAAGCTGAATCAACAGATTTACAGTAAAATGGCACCATGTGGCTGGAAAATACAAATTACACCCCTAACATTTTTACAAGAAGAAAAAAAGTGGAGCAAATTTCAGAGGGGAGCTGAGCTGTGCTGCAGCTTATTGCATCTCATTGATGGATTGAATTAAAAATCTGATTTTTACAGTTACTGTTTGATAAAGTTATTCAGTATTGCTGTCTTTTTAACTGAAAAAAAAAACAACAAAAAAAACAAAAACAAAAAACTAAAGGCATAACAAAACCACATGCCAAATCCTGTCTGCGCCCACAGGATCATAGTAAGAGGTTTACTCTTCCTACCGTCCTGTGGGCGCAGACGGGACTTGGCATGTGGTTTTGTTTTGCCTTTAAAGGAAAAGAATGTGGACCCAAATCAGAAACTCTTTGGTGTGGAGAGCTCTAGAGAAACACAGCCAATATTAACAGAATTATTAAACTACTTCAATTTCAGTTTTGGGCAGAAAAATAATGGCTGGATTATTTTGTGAGGAGGAATAGATTTTGTGAGATAAACTGGAGATCAAAACCACAAACTCAGTTAAAATAAGACATTTTGATCATTTTGTTGATTAATGATTTTTAAAAACAGTTTTCACACTTGTAATGCTTAACATGACAAACATCAGGTCGACTTTACATGCTTTAGTTGGTTGCCTGTGATTTAGTGGAGTAAATCTCAATGCTGTAGCTCACATGTGTTGCATGAAGGCCAGTTTTTTAACATGCCACTCAAGACTAGTGGTTAATCTGTACTCAGCAGCAGCTTTAAAGTGTTAGTGGAAATATTTCCCCCCTCAGTACTGAAGCCTCATTCCAAAGATTTTCCTTTCTGGTGTTATCTCCTTACAATCCCTGAAGATGCAGTAGTGAAAGCTGATGACGTGGCGTGAAAAGGCATTAAAGTTTTGTCAAAATCTCATCATGGGCCTGAAAAATATCACACAGTCTGTTCTGAAGAGCTGCGTGTGAAAACCGCTCCAGTGAGCATAACAACAGCTATTACGTTGAGTTTGGTTCCTCTGGTGAATTGCGGTGAAATTGAAATCGGCCCCCTCCTTTCTTTTGTGCTGACTGTAATATCAGAGGTTATGAAGGTGTCAGCAGTATTTAGTTTAAGCAGCTTCTCTTGGTCTCAGATGTGTTAATGTATGAGAGGAAAGCACAAGATGTATGATGGATGAGCGAACCGCTCCAGGCCAGTTCATTTGTTCTCAGTTGCTGAAACCAAACCTTGTGTGAATCAGAGAAGTCTCTCTGAGAAACCAAACTAAACAGTGATGCTCTGATTTTAACTCCTATAAATGGAGAACTGCAAAAATAAAGAGAAAAGAAATAAAGTTTTGTTTCAGGCTAAAATTAGAAATGAATGAATATACTAAATGTTTTATGTAGATCTGATAAAGCACAAAAATGCAAGAAATCAGCATAATAATTAAAAACTGGAATTTAGCACATTTCTAGTTTTACTTTGATTTCTTCAAGTGCTGAGAGAGTTTATTTTTTAAATGCAGAAAACTAAAAGTAGAATGGAAAGAGAAAATGTCAGGAAGCTTTTCTGTGTTCACTGAGTTGCTTAACACTAGTTACCATTTAACACTAGTTACCATTTAACACTAGTTACCATTTAACACTAGTTACCATTTAACATTTAGATCCACCAATGTTATAGTAATAGTCTGCTTAAATGTTTTGGTATTTGTCTTGTGGCCAAGAACATTGGTGTAATATGTAACCAGCAGTTCCCTCAGTAATGAGCAATACCCTTTTAAGTATAATGAGCAACTCTGAAAAACTAAATCAATTTACAATTCTTTTTTATAATAGCATAAAAACATCGTATGTATTCATTTAGTAAAGCAGTAGAGCTTAATTTCCCCAAAGGCCTCATGCAAAAATGTTATCCTGGATACCTGGTTGCTATGGCACCGAGGGCCTTAAAGAGACGTGACGTCAACAATCTGTACTTTAAGTTCAACACATTTGCCAGAAGTGACAATAAAGCTGCTTTATATTAGATTTGAATTTCCATAATCAAATCTTGCTTCAACATGATCTCACATGGCGATATAGAAACATCCTCCACAGCTCTGGTAGGTAAAAAGTCTTCAGAAGAAGATAAAGGCTTTCACAGCAGACTGATAAAATTAAACACATAACTTGAAAACCAATGACATCAAGACATTTAGCAAAAAAGATGTGAACTCTTAGATTACTCATCCAGTAACAGACTAGCTGGTGACAGACTAAACTGAATTTGTTGTGGATTATCTGAGGAGAAAAAACCAAAACAAGCAATTTTAACAGATCAGATGGTAGAAAAAACAGATGGGATAATAACAGCAAGCCTGGAGGGAGGAATTTATGTCTTCTGCTAAAAACACAATTACAAATCAAACACAATAAAACCAGTAGATGTAATCCAGGATGTGATTCTGAGAGGTCTTAAAAAACACAGAATATCTGGATTTCTGAGAGCTATAGAGAGATTGTCATTGTTGGTTTTAAGTCATTTCAGCAAACTAAATGGAGTTAAATCAGTTCTTATTTTTAAAATACTTCCAAATGGTTTTCTATGAATATTTTAACTCATTCAGCCAGAAAAAATTATAAGGATGATGCAATTGTATGGTTGAACCTCTTACTACATCTGTGCTAAGAGAGTTTGACATGGAAATTCAAAAATAAGAAAACATGAAACAGAAAAAGTGTGATAAAAAAAAAAACATGAATAATGTTTCTAAACCTTTTTGAATTGGTTCTTCTGAGGGCCATGTTTCCAAGACCCAGTGATAAATATTACTGTGTTTTTAAAGATAAAGCCAGTGGTGCATTTAACAGCACCTAGTCTTCACGGCAACATTACTTCATCATGGAGTCTTAAAAGTGGAGCACACTCTGAAATCCCAGCACAGTGAAATGCAATCATATGCAAAGATGCAAAGATCAGTTGCAGCTTACTGAAATCCTCTGGAATCGAAAGCAAGCCGAGGAAGAAGCCGAAGCTGGAGCTGCTTTATTAGACTCATAATTCTAATCCAACTGAGCATGGATGCAGAACGCTCTCTGGGATTTCCTCTCAGAAAAATGACTGACTGCTGCGCTGCTTTAGAGGTGTAATATAAAGAACCAGCAGTGAAAAGGGTCAATCCCATCAGATCCAAGCAGGTCAAACAGACAACGGCTCACTGAACTAGAATGTTCTGACAAAAACCCTTTTGTATCATTACTTTTTAAAAATAAAGATTAATAAACTAAAATTCATAGTCAAGATCTCATTTCCTCTCAACACAATTTTATTTTGATTAACTGTACGTTTCTCATTGATGACATTTTGCCCAGATTGTGTTAGAGAATAAGAAATGCAACCAAGTTAACCTTTTTTTATTTATTATTTGAGATATTAACTGTAACAAGCTAATTCTGCGTTTTTATTCTTCATCTTTACATTTTACATCATTCTATTCATTCAGTCAGTTTTTTACAGATTACATTATGCATGTTACTGAATAACAATGTTCAGGAGAATCCAACCAACCGAAGCGTTTTGTGGTATTTTGTAGCCATTAGAAGCCAAATAACCAAAAGCCTGTCACTACACCTTGCATATTAGCAGAAAAATGTTTTTTTGCTCACCTGGATATAGACACCCTCTCATCTTTAGTTCTAAAGAGCCTCAAAGTCAATAAAGTTTATACAGTTTAGCCAAAATCTTGCTTACTTTAGAAAGAGGTGTACGTGTGTTAGAATGTAAGATCTACATAGTGATGTTTACCATATTCTAACTTTAATCTCTGCTCATTTATTTTTAAATTTCATGTTTAGTTAGCTGTAAAGGCATGGTCTGAAAGTGGGAGCAAACACAAGCACCCTTGTGAATTTTCAATGCTTCTTGGCAGAAAAGTCTCCCTCTCTCCTCGGTTAACCTGTGAGCTGATGAATCCTGGGGGACGGTGGTGAACCACAGCGTCTGTCTGGTTCAGCCTGCTGGAGTTGGAAACCGAAGCCTGTCGGTGTAAAGGCTCCTCTGCATTAAGCAGCTCAGTGTGGAGCTTCAGGGCTCTGCTGAGGGATGGAAGGCTTACTCTAATGGTTGACAAACTCTGAGAAGTGGGCGGTGTGCACCACAGCTTGGAAGGAACTTTGAGTCCTTATCAATAATGTCACAATGGTCATGACAGCCTTTATCTTTCTAAGTACACCAGAGAACAGTTCATTCTGAAATACGTCAAGTTACAGGTGGGGATATGAGGCATGAAAATATACTTTCCAATGTTTTTCTAAAAGAGAAAGTTGAAAACGGGCTGCACAGTGGCGCAGTTGGTAGAGCTGTTGCCTTGCAGCAAGAAGGTCCTGGGTTCGATTCCCGGCCCGGGGATCTTTCTGCATGGAGTTTGCATGTTCTCCCTGTGCATGGTGGGTTCTCTCCGGGTTCTCCGGCTTCCTCCCACAGTCCAAAAACATGACTGTCAGGTTAATTGGTCTCTCTGAATTCTCCCTAGGTGTGTGTGTGTGTGTGTGTGTGTGTGTGTGTGTGTGTGTGTGTGTGTGTGTGTGCGGTTGTTTGTCCTGTCTGTCCTTGTGATGGACTGGCGACCTGTCCAGGTGACCCCGCCTCTCGCCCGTTGACAGCTGCTCCTCTCCCCATCCCACTAAGGACAAGGGTGTTCAGAAAATGGATGAATGTTGAAAATATGTTTCTTATTTAACTATGTTTGTATTTGTTTCCATCTCTGCTTACCAAAGTTTTATTTAAATTCAACAAAATTCACCATGTTTTCAGCTTTATTTTAGAACCAGAGATCACCTTGAAACTATTACCTTTTGCTTTCTGACCATATTTCCTGCCTTTAATAAATACCTTGCAACCTTATTTTTTAGCAAACTTACTTTGCAGAATAGAAAAGTTAAAATTGTAAATACTTTTTTCTCCCACTGGATTAACTCATTAACTTAGTCTAATCTCCAAAATGGTAAAATCTGCTCAAGTAGCTCATTTCACATGTTTTCATTGGAACTGATTCAGTCATTACAAGTGAGATTTAGCTTATGTGATTGTAAATTAAATGAAACTAAAGACATATAGCCCTTATAGTACACTGCATTGTGTGTCTGCAGTTTTTAAAGCAGCTTTAGTGGGAGGGTTTTTGTCCTCAGGACATTTTGTCAGCTGTTGTTTATGTCCGTTTAACTGAGGGGCCAATCTGTTGCCCCATTTGTTTACTCAGTGTCTCATATAACCATTAATGTTTTATTAAAAACACACCAGTTTAGTACTGCGTCATCATTAAAAGGAAGTCCACATTGTTTAATTTGGTGGAAAAGATATTTTGTCGTAGTAGCAGAAATGTTGTCCTATGCCAGAATGTATCCACTATGCCTGGTAAGAAGGAGGAGTAAAAAGTGATTCACACTGAGGTCAGAAAAGGAGTCGTTAAGATCTATAATTATGACATGCAACTTCAACTTGTTTGAAATGATAGAGCTGGTGTAAGGAATAAAGGAGAATATTAAGTTTTTAAAATAATAAACTAGATATTTTTCTGCGTTTTCTTAATATATACCTGGCTAAAATATATAAAAAGAACTAAATGAGCACAAATTGTAAGTTACCTAGCAACTGTGCTTTGTGAAAGGGCAAAAACTGTGTAAGTCATTCTAATTCAGCAGAAAGATTAAGTTTACAGCTTCTAAACAGAAAACACTCAGGAAGATCTAATTTTTGACCTTTTCTTCGCGCCAGCCTCAAAATGGTTGATTAGGTCAGATCTCCAATCAATCTGCTGTCGTCTTCATTCAGACAGAGATTCAGACAGTGCTTTCTTCCAAGGAAAGTAAATTTGTTCTTTAAAAACTGTTTTTTTAAAGTAGTGTGGAGAGGACCACCACTTCTATCCAAGGTCAGATTAAAATTGAATCTTGTTACTTCCTGATGGTTTAGTCAGAGTTGCAGCAAAGATAAATCTGTCATACATGCTAAATAATTTGAGCTCATGGTTTTATGGCCCTGCAAAGCAGGTCATATAAAGTGTGTATACTGAATAACAAGTTCAGGGTCCTTGGTGGTCTGAAGGACAGAGATCAGCACCAAGGACAGCTCCCGCACTTTTAGGATTCAGTCGGGTGAGAAGAAAATTTCTTTCCCTGCAAAGATGCTTGTTGTTGTTGTTGTTGTTGTTGTTCTTTTTGTTATTGTTGTTGTTGTTGTTGTTGTCATGTTTTAGGTGAAGTCTGAGCTCAGAGGAGCTGAACAAGTCAGACTGGCAAAAAATGATCAACATACATCAACATCAAATCTCATGTTATCACAGATTACAGTTTTCAGTCCAGAGTTTTGAACCCAATCTACTACCAACCAAAACTACTCACATCTTAACAAAACCACTTTATATTTTAGATTTACAACAATTCCATATTTCTGCTTAAAAATACTGAATAGCTCCTTCATGTATTTTTAAAAGACACTGTGCAGATGTCTCTGAAGAAAAACACAGCTGATGGCTAACACCCACCAGTACAGGAAGACGTTCTGATGTTTCAGAAAACATCTGAACGTCTTCCTCTACATAGAAACGCTCTCAGAAATAAAATTGCATTGAAGTTGTGTTGTTACTTTTTGTTACTGAGCATGTTCAGATCCTGTTTGAAAGATTTACTTTCGATTTTTTTTCACATATTTATATTATTTCTAGATGAGTACATTTAGCTTTATTCCACATTTCCTCACTTTTATCAGATTCTTGGAAGTGTTTTTGTTAGTTAAATGGGTCACAAAGCAAAAGTAGTGGCTCACTGGGGTTAGAGCCAAAATCAGCAATGATGTAACAATTACACTGCCTCATTCTCTTTATTGTTGCAGTCTTCTGCCAAAAACAACCTCAGGGATAACTACCTCTTACTGATTTGTCAGCAGGATCTACAGTCTGCAAACTTTGTTGGTATTTCTGGGTCCCAGGCAGAAAGTCTCCAGAGGAAATCAGTTCAAAAGTATTCATTTCATTTCAGAGAGAAGAAAGTACACCAGAGCAGATGTTGCAGAATAATAGGAATTCACTGGAGAGGTTTGAAATTATAGTTTAATGTCTCGTTGATCAAAGGAAAAGAGTTTCTGTGACAAAGAGTTTCCTGATGTCAGAGGTGAGAATGCTCTTTGTTTTACAAAGTTTAGGCATCAAAGTCAAAATGTTCTACATGTCCGGTGATTGACCAAAACGCCTCCGCTCCCCTCATGTTGGCCCACACTGCACTCTGGGATTTATCACACAGTTTTGCAAAGTGTTAAAGATGAACATCGCACAGGAAGGTTGGCCTCCATTTCTATCAGCAACTTGTTTCAAATTCACACCAACTGTCCACATGTTAAAACAGCTTTCATAAAAATTAGAAAACAAAGGGCATTTCATATTACACCTTTATCAAATGTTACTATAGTTTAATTCAGTGGTCACTGATCTTGCATTTTACTCTTCTTTTTTGTTAAAGTTGGGTCTGTAGAGTACAAATGGGCCGTCAGTATCTTATTTGTAGCAGAAAGCCGTTTTCAGTCTTTTTAAAACAGTCAAAATTACAGACTACATATCATTAGTTTTATCTTAGGTAATTCTAACTTATTTCATGATGTAGCATGACTTTATACCACATGTTTAAAATTATTTATATCTTTGTTCATTTTATACAGTATGCAGGCTTTTTGTTTTAAGTTTTTGTGGCAATAAAGTCAACACCTGCTGCCATTCAAACTGCTTAGGCACATCTTAAAATGGGCCAAATGATTAAGTTAGAGCCAATGATGGGAGCCCCATCACTGACTCATTGTCCTGAGACAATTTTAACTTAGAAATCAACTAATGTACAGAAGAAAAGCAATGTGTGAGCTGCTTCAGATGGAAAACTCATCAGAGTGAGACCTGCTTTCATCAGGAGTCACAGATTCTGTCAGGTTGTCAGCATACATTTATCTGCAGTTCTCTATTTATGGATCATTTTGTGATGCACATCATTCCAATTGATCTAACAAGACATCAGACAATATGTGTGGTTTCAAAGAATGCAGCTGGGATTGTGGAACCAAAGGGCTGCTGCCTACATCTCACAGAATTCCCTTCAGTAATATCCAGATTTGGGTGAATTTTCTTAGTTCACTGTATGTTTATAGTTGCTGATCAACTATTTCTCAAACCAGACACAAAAAGTTTAACTGGTGTCTCTGTTTTCTCTACATTTGCTGCAGCTGATGTCTCACTTGTTTTCCCATCCGGTCTAACCTTTAGAGTCTATATACATTTGAATTTGAGAAGAAAGGAACAGCTGCAGATCACAGAACTGGAAAATATATTCTGAATTGATCTCCAGATGGGTGAGCATAGCATCTCTTATCCCCACTCAATAAAAATGCACAACTTTGATGTGAGTTTCTATTTCCTCCACTCACTGCAAAAATATTCCTGCACACAGGAAAATGGCTGTATTCCCAAATACCACTGACATCACCTCGCCATGTAAACACGCCATCCAGACTCATTTACAAACACCTCATAGTGTGAACCGCGGCCTCATTTATACTGGATCTCAGCAAGCTCACACAGAGAGTGTAGTGATCCAAACCGCTTTCAGATCTTCTGAGATCAGTCCCTAAAACAATACACACACACACACACACGCGCACACACATGCACACACACACACACACACACACACAAAGTGGCCCCAAGCACCACATGACAACAACTGAGTCTCACTCTGAGTCTCACACACGAACAGATCCTGTAAACATGTCAGACTTGAAGTATCAGACAATCCCCATAAAGACGTTCCTGCCGGACCAAAAACCCAGAGAAATAGATATTTGTGATACGTTGCAAATCCTGTGACCAGAATAAGAAAATTCATTGACGATGCAAACTAAAAGTTACACAATCTCTGCAGTTTAGTTTATTCATATAAGATCCATTCCCTACAAGTCAAGACAAACATGGTCAGTACATAAATGACACACTGTTAAATTCAGCTGTACATAAACTCTTAGCTGATGAAGGATTTTAAATAAAATACGGTCAAAATGAAGAATTCATATTTGCATGCGTTTTCGAAGTTTGCCCTCTTATGTGGGTGTTATAATAATCCATTTGCATACATTAATATGCTAAAACAAATAGAATTCTGCTCGTGTAAAACTTATCATCTTCAGCATCTGTTTTATAAGTGAGTTATTTTCTCTAAATGGAAACCCAGCACATGAAGAATGATAAAGTATAATTACTTATGAGTTCTTAAAAAGCCTTCTGTGGTTGTCACTTAACCCTTTAATCTGACAAAAACACATTATAGCATTAATGGTGGTGCAAACATTTGCAGCAGTGTTGTATTCCATTAGGAATCTGACAGCACACAAAGACCTATGAAACATTTAAGAATGTAGGGAAAAAAACTCTAAGAAATTGCCTGTTTGACAAGAAAACAAAAGTTTTATTGAGCTATGGAAAAATCCACCAGACCTGGAGGTGAGATCTGGGAAACAACTGCAGCTGAAAACAACCTGGCAACACAACATGCAACATTTTTCACAGTAAATACAAGCATAAACAGAGTAAGTTAAAGAGGGAGTATTACGGGTTTTTACTGGCACATAGTGCCTTTTTATAGAACAATCAAGTAACTCTGTTACCATCAGCTTTTATGAAAATACTGAATATGATATGAACAAAAGATGACTTCATAATTTGCCGCTTTGAAATTGGGCTTCTGTCTCTTTAAGAAGCTCTTACTCTTTCCGACACTCCATCAGTGTCAGAAGCTAGAGCACATAACACCAGTTTTAAAGTCTCTCCACTGGCTCCCTGTAGCTCGAAGAATAGACTTTAAAATACTGTTGTTAGTTTATAAATTAAAGACACATTAAAGATCTGCTGTTGTAGTATCAACCTTCCAGAACCTCTCAGGTTCTGGTTCTGGTTCTGCTCTGCATCCCCAGAACCAGAACCAAATGAGGAGAAGCGGCATTCAGCATCTATGCACCACAAATCTGGAACAAACTTCCAGAAAACTGTAAAACAGCTGAAACACTGACTTTCCTTTAAATCTAGACTAAAAACCCACTTGTTTAGGATTTTATTAGAAATGTAATCAATTACAAATTTATTGATGGAACTTGACTTGATGTTGTGTTTTGATTGTTGATTCTCTGTTGCAATGTGTTTTTGTGTTTGATTTGATGTAAAGCACTTTGAAATGCCTTGATGCTGAAATGTGCTATACAAATAAAATTTGATTGATTGATTGATCAGCACGTCAACACAACAATGCTCATCCATCATGCCGGTAACTATTCTTACTATTCTCAGCTGAGTATGAAAAGCTCAGCAGACTCACTGTTCCACTGGGTGTTTGACACTTTAGCTTTAATTGCCATTTCCTGGCTGGTCCACAAAAGGAAATGTGGACTATTGAATCATAACAATCTCACTAAGAAGTGTTTTCTACAGTTTGAACCAAGTCAACAAGTCAATCATCAGATCTGGTCGGTCATCGTCTATCAGTCCTCCATCACTGAAACACATGGAACCAGCTTACGACAATAACCAGAAAACAAAAGTTTGTAGATGTGTCCCAGGTCCAACACTCCTGAATCAAATGGCTGATTTATGTTGTTATTAGAATGCAAATAAGTTCTCCAGAGTCTCGCTAATGATCTGGTTATTCGACCCGGTTGTGTTAAAGTCTCAAAGTGTCAGGGCAGAAGCCATTGAGGCCTGGAGTTGAAGACACGAGGCTGCTGTGACAAGCAAAGGCAAAGCAACTGCTGTCAGAACAGAAATGTCAGGAACAAAGTTTTCAGTGTTTTAATGAAAATCAGGAATTAATTGTGATGTAAATCCAGAAGTTATATAAACTGTATATGAAATGTTTGTAATGTTGAATCATCCATCAGAGAAGGTGTCTAAGGAAAAGAGTCAGAAATGTTTTGTGTTTTCAAGTATATAAATGTAATTAAGCAAAGCTATACAGGATATCACTAGTAAAAAATATTATGCTGCAACTCTAAAACAATTTGTTGAGAAATAAATCAAAAATGTTTGTTTATTTTAGAAACAGTTGTTAAATGTAATTATTGACATTGTATTTACTTTTTAACTTTCTACTCTTTATTTGTAACTTTTCTTGCTTCCGTTACTAAAAGGAAATCCAACATAGTTTTATGTCTTATGTGAAAAGTCAGACCTGATGACTCAAATCATTTTTCTCTAACTTCTTTTTCTTTTATGTCAAATCTTTCCTGTGTTTTTAAAATAAAGAGGCATGTCAGCTGTTTAGTATAGGCCAGAGTAAAGCTTAGAAAACTGTGGGGTGTTAAACAATTTGCTCATTTGCAACCCAAAGAAACAGAAACAGAAAATACAAACAAATATGTTTAAAATTTGTTTTTCTTGGTGTGGTTTTTAAAGGATTAAGTCTCAAATAGTGCAGCAGCTTTAACTATGGCAACAGGATCACAGAAATAACTGTAATCTAATAAAAGAATTTCTCATTGAATTTTCCACATGGCAAGACTTTGAAAATGAGAAACTGTTGCAGGTTCTCATTTCATGTCAGGCTCTGTAGCGTCTTGTAAACTTGTAGCAAGCAGAAAAAACACAGTGAACTTCATGTTACATGAGAAAGGAAATGAAATCAATGAGAGTTTTAAGTGTTCAATTAAAGGTGCATTGCAAAAGCACTCATATCCTTTAGATTTTGACACGTCAGAACCTCAAACATCAATGTGTCTTATTGCACTTTTATGTGATAAATGGCTCAACAGAAAGTGGTACAAACAAGTTAACACAAAAAAAGAATATTTTTTCCAAATGTGCATTCTTATTTGTCCAAACTGTGCCAGTATTTTGTGGAAACTACTCCTTTGTGTTACTCGAAGTGTCAAGGCCACGTCTCTGCCAGCTTTGCACATCTAGAGACTAAAATTCTGGCCTATTTTTCTTTGGAAAATAGTTCAAGCTCGGCTGGGGAGTGTTTGTAAACATCAGTTTTCAAATCTTGCCACAGATTCTCAATTAAAATTAGGACTCAGCCTAGAATGGGTCAACATGAAAACGCCTTGATCTAAACTGTGGGGGTTTTGATCAAGGCAGCAGTCAGAACCGCAGGCTGCTGTAGTTCTGACTGGATGTTTAGGTCGTTATCTGCTGGAAGTTGAACCTCCAGTTTTTTGCAGCCTCTGATATTATTCCCAGTACTGGGCTGCGTTTAGCCTCCATCAGCTCTGACCAGCTTCTTTATCCCCTCCAGGTGTAAACTGAACGACATCCGGTTTTCTTTTAACCACAGTTTTCTTCTTTCCACTGTTAGAGAAAACAACTTTAAATAACTTTAAATAACTTTCTGCAACCTCTGCAACTCGTTCAACGTTACAAAGACACTCTTGGTTGCCGGTGTTCAATTTCAGGTTCAATTTCAATTTCATTGATGTTTTGGGTAATAACATGAGAAAATGTGAAACACTGACGTAGTTCAGACACTTTGACCAACCGCTACATACGTTGTCTGAGAGGAGGAAGCTGGACTTGTCACATACTGTTAACCTGGCTGTGAGGAAATAATGAAGACAAATTTATATGTTTCTATTTAAATGTTTGTACTCAAAGCCCATGAAACTGAGGTCTATTTCTCTGCTTCAGTGCACAAATTTGACCAGAAATGCTGATTCTGGTTCAGCAAATGTGACAGAAAGGACTGCAAATGGAAAACCTATGTTGTCTTCTCCAACAGCAGTTCTCTGGGGACAGGAGGGCTTGCCACAAAATTGTGTCTTGTCAGAATTTACATGCATAAAATATTAGCCTTCCCACCATTTTTCATCTTGTACTGTGTATGGATGCTGTGTGTCAAGGTGTCGCCTGGCTGTGACACATGATGCTGACTTTACCTTTCCTATGTCACATTCTTATGTCTTTTCATTACACACTTCACAATAACTGTTGAGATATATTAAAGAAAATAATACAAACAGGTATAATCCATTTTCCCTCAAAGAAGCACTTTTGATGTTCACTCATAATAAATCAAACACAGAAAAAGCTCTTTGGGGTCAAGTTAAAAATATCTTTGTATAAGGAATCATTTCACCTGCCCAGAATAGTAACTTCAGTAATATCACCACAATAACTACAGCTCCATAAGACAACAGTATGTCAAGCCATGAAAGCAATAAAAATTCAGAAAAGCAACTTATAGAGATGCTGAAATGACAAAGCCAAACAAAGTCAAGAGTAACTCGTCTCTGAACACCAGCTGAGACACTTTACCTGCTTGTGTCACGCTGACTTACAGAGACACAATGACATCTTTTTATTTCACTCAAAGCACAAAGCCCATCCAGTTTTTCCACTGGATTCCTGTGGACAATCAGCACTGAAGCAGAGCTAGCAAGAGAAGAATTTCACAGGGGAAGTAAAAAAAGAAGCTGTCAGCAGGGAACATATGGAAAAATTACCTGAACTCAACATCATGGAGGAGGCATTTACATTATAAAGTAGCCGCAGAGGGAAATAAAGACAGTTTAGTGAACAGTTACTTGGTACACAGGTTTCCACTAACAAACATGTCGAAATGCTGCGACTCCAGGAAACAAACTCAGAAACACAACTAGGTACTTTTTCCAAAATAGCTGCATACATATACTATTCAGTGTGTTGACAAAGATGCATCCCAAAATGTTCTGATCCAACATATGCCAACAACACACACACACACACACACACACACACACGCACACACACACCTGCACAAAGAAAAGCAAACAGCTGATAGACATACTGCTTTCATAGTTAGCAGCAATCTGACAAGCACAAACGCACTCTGTACCCTTGATTCGGCGTCTGATGACCCCCATCCGGCACTTTAGCGAGACAGAAAACATCCTCTCCCTCTTCGTTACTCTTTCTCTTCTTCCTGCTTCTTTCTCTCTATTCCTCTTGTTCTTCCTCCTCCTTCTCTTCCTCCTCAGTTTGACATAGTGTGAGCTGAGCGAAGGATAGAAGTAGAGGCAGAGAGTGAAAGAGAGCGGTATTGGAGCTCTGGCCGGTCACATGGCAAAGAGAAGAAGGAGAGACAGAGAAAGCGAGTCCTTCTTTCTAACAGGGGAGCCTCCTCCCCACTCCTCCATCTTTCACCTCTTTCTGGTGTCGTTCACTCTTTCTGTGTGGGAAGAAGTCAAACTTAGCTGCCCGTCATCTGCTTCCATCATCCTCTAACTCTATTATCTCCTCTCTCTCTCTTTTGGTTGTACTTATCTTTTTCTCATTTCTCCCTGTAACCTCTGCCAAATGTCTATTTCATAAGAAATAAATACAAATTGTGAAAGAAACAGCAAGCCCAAGGCTGACAGGTCAAAGACTGATGACTTAAAGTCTGGGCCACATAACTTAGTCTTCAGTGCATGACAAAATGGCCACCCCCCAAAAAAATAGTCACAGTCAGGTATAAAGTGAAAAGCAGACATGTTTGGGGAAGAGAGGGGGTTTGGTCATACGATGCTATGCTAATAGTACTTAGCATACATCAGCCACTCATTGGCAGAAGGGAGAGCGTTGTGCAACATAAATAATTATCCAACCGCAACAAAAGTCACTAAAGTAAAACATAATGTAATGAAACTTCTGGACAGTTAATAATGGAGGTTCCTACAATCATACAGTGAACTGATATAACACCATTGCCTTCAAGCAAGAAGGTCCTGGGTTCAAATCCCATTATTCGCGGAGTTTGCATTTTGTCTCTACACATCTCTGAGTTCCCTCTGGCGACTCCAACTTCCTTCACAGTCAAACCTTGACCGTTCGGTTCATTTGTCTTCTGACGTTGTTCTCAGGTGTGAGTGTCTGTTCTGTGTGTTTCTATGTTTCCCTGCCATGGACCGGCAGCCTTCCAACGTTTAGCCTGCCTCTCCCCCAATAACCACTGGAACAAGCAGTTATGGATATTGGAGGCAATATCTATAACTCTTTACGCTTACAGAGAGCGAAGGGTGGAACACAAAGATTATCACAAATGTTTTTTCTCATATCTTGCAGTCCTGAAAGTCAGTGTGTAAGAAACTAAAGTAAGCCAACAAAACATCTCATTCCTGGTCGAGGATATGAAATCTATGAACAAGGACAACAGAGTAGAAAGACTCAGTAGATTCAGCAGCATGTATCATTTAAAATTTCCTTTCATTCTGTCCATTTTGGAGTAAGATTTATGTGCTAACAGCATGTCATATGTACAGAAAGCATGTGGAGCTGACAAGTCAGTCAGTTTGTAAAGGAGCTGGCGTGAAGGTTGGACTGAAGGCAGGGAGAAGCAAAGCGAAGCATCCTGAAGTTACTCAGCAAGCCGCCTCTGTAGGAGATTTTGCACTTTAATGAGTAGAAAAGAATCAGCTGATTGATCAACTGAAATGGGCTGGCAACAAAAACAACTGATGATCTGCAATGTGGACAAACCACAACTTAAAATGCTCATCTGCATGATATTTCAGTCTTAATGTTAAAAAAGTATTGACATTATTTTAACCTTTCACCCAAACAGTTTCTGTGTATCGATTTTGGCTTTTTGTGAATAAAGGCTTATCCAGTCAAGGATTTCAATGTTACTATTTTAATGATTTAATTGGATTCAATTTCATCTGCACTACAAGAATTCAGCAGTGTTTCTGTCTTTTTCTCTTTCTGTCCATAATTGTCTCAACTCCAAGGCAAACCTCGTTAAGGACTCCTTTCCTCTCAGTTTAACCCGTCTTACTCCAATTCATCGCTTCAAATCTTATGATCCACCACTCAAACGCTCTCTCACCTTCCTCCTTATTATCTATAAAGGTCTCGCTCTCTTATACTGTCATGGTAGCTGAGTTCAGAGGATGGAATGGATTTTTTTTAAATGACAGAGAGATCAAAGCTGCAAATGCCTGAACTCAGTGGAGGAAGAAAAGGACAGAGAAATTAGGAGGTGAAGGAGTAGGATGGGAAATTTGAAAGAGGAGCAGAAAGTCGAGGAGTGTGAAGGAAGCTTGGGGGTAACATGGAAAGTGAAGGAATGAGAAGAAAAACGAGAAGAAAAAATATTACAGGACTTTAATTATTAAAAAGGAACGAGAGGGTCAACTGAAGAGTTGCAAAGACAACAGAAAGGTGAATAAAGTTCATGGGAATGGACATTACAGTCCACAGAGGAGAGGAAGAGGGGAGAGGTGGTCCGGAGAGAACTGGAGGAAAATGACATGATGACAAACAACGAGTGGACAGAGACGACAAATGTCGTCTAGAATTGAGTAAATCAGTTGAGCATTTGAAAACCTCCCGGTTTTGGCAGAATCTTGGGGAAACCTCGACACTGAAAGCTCAGCTGTAAAAGAGTCAGCTTAGTCTTACAGGGATACAGTCAGCCTACACCCACATAGAAAAAAAGACTATTTTAGGTACAGTATTCATTTTCTTCTGAGAGTGGCTGTGACATTTTCATATCTTAGCTGAAATATGACAAGAAACTATCAGGTTCTGTTCTGCTGCACAGATAGTTGGAAAGTAAGTGGAAATTGTCCTGATGTAATATTTGTGATATTTAATGCAAAACTGTCTCCTAAGTTGGGTGCAAAAAGATCTCTACTTTCTTATTATTTATAGTGAAACAATTTGTACGAAACATTAAGTTAAACTAAATAAACTGAAAACCTTTGAGGTTCAGAGCAGCATGTGGCAGATCCATCCATCAACACTTAGCCATGGAATTAGAGAAAATCTTAAACGAGCAAACGCTTACATACTGAAAAAACTGTTTCAACATGTGTGTTTTTCCATAGACCATATGCTAGAATTCACTCAGAGACCAAATGCATTGAAATGCAAAGCAGCAAGTTTATGGCGGCGTTTTTATCTCAGAAAAAAAAAACTAACATTGTTTATCAGCTGCATGCACATCCTCAGAAAATTGCTGGCAAAAAATACACCCACACATCTGCCTACATGAGATCAGGACTCACAAAATGTGATACTGAGGAGGCTGAAAGGGAACGTAGAGGCAAAGAGTTGAAGAAATGAAAATGAGAAGGAGAGAATTTGAAAACTTTAAGGACAAAGCTTTTCTTTAAAATTTATTCAGCCAGAGAAAGTCATTTTTTCAGTTCCAGGATTTAACATGTCCAAGTAAAGTAAAAATATTAATCTATGCAAAATTACAAGTTTGGCAGCAGACTGCTCTGTAGAAAAACAGAGTGTGTTATGTGTGTTGACATAAAGCCAAAGAATGGAGGAATCAGTAGATGTGATTCGTTTAAACATAGAAGTGTACAAATTGAAATCATGAAAATAAATTTGCTTAACCGAAGCACAACAGGTTTGAAAAAAACAACAACAAAAAAACATGTAATTTGATCAAAAGGTTTTTCACTAGGATGAGATCTTTCTATCAAAACTACAATGGAAACACTTTGTTTTGCATCATAAGTCAGGTGATGAACTGCTGGATGTTACTACAGGCGGAAAAGATGAAGAAGACAACAGGAAGTAGCAGGAGGATGATGGTTTGTTTTTGTTTTTTCAGACAATAAGCAGCTGGTTCCACCAGAGCTCTCACAGCATCACAGTTCATGAAGAGTTGAGCGAGTCCAGTTGGTCAAAACTTTTCTGTAAAATGGTGAATGACAATAAGACACACATGTAACAGCTCCCAAACGGGTAGATTTGTGTAGCCTGAATCAGATGCCGACGTCTCTGATTGGCTGAATTATGAATAAACTTCATGTAACTGTTACATCCGTCACTTATTAGATTTTAATTTCCTTTCTCATTTAATGCAACACTACTGTATAAATGAAAATTGTGCTTTTTTTTTTACATTAACAGAAAATAGACAGATTTGTGTAAATTTGAAGAGAATTAACTCAAATACACAGACAACAAGAATTAAGTAAGAAGCTAAACACAAGAAAATGGACAAATATTGCAAAATTCTTCTAACAATAATGACAACAGAATCATTAACCATGTATGGCAGGACTTTATTAACAATAATATAAAACTTGGAACTGATTAAAATACAAAAAAATACCACAAATGAAAACCAAAGCACCTTGTGCTCTTAGCCGGTATATCCTGATATTATTCTATGTAGAACTGATGATTGGCACTTTCTCTTCACCATAACCTTAACACATTTTCCCCATGATTTTAATTTTTTTTTGTTGCTGTTAAGATTGATTTAGTTATTCCTAGTGATAAATCAAAAACTTTTGTCCTCAATATAAAAGGCGGAAAGAAATTATTCAAAATTCTCTCTAACGTGATTCTCTATGTCATATTTGTTTGTTTACAAAAAACAGACATTTCAGTAAAAAATAAAATAAAATCAAGGATTTTCTTCCAGAAGTTAAGAAGGAAGATTAAAGTAAGATACACTTTGCAGAATGCAACCACATCATTTTCTGGTTTCCTGGGAGTCTCTTGTGTTCGTGTTTGACAGAGTTATTAATCAAAGAGCTGCTGTGTGACAAAGGAACATTTACCACCTTTTCACAAAAACTGACTGCAGATGTTCAAAGAACCATGTTAACACTGCTCTCAGTTTGTTTAATTATTTAGTCTCCAATGCCAAAATAAAAAAAAAAAAAAAATATATATATATATATATATATATATATATTTATATATATATATATATATATATATATATATATATATATATATATAAAATATTTTCCATAAATGATTGAAAAAGCAGAAAAACATAAAATTGAAGAACTTTGACTGTTTTTCTCATGTCATTACTTATTCTTTAACTATATCTCCTAGTAGATTGGCCATCAAATCCCAAATCAGCCTCATGTGGGTGACAGGAGGAATGTAGACAGATGAAACCTGAAATCTGTGCTGGAACAGAGTGAACAATGCAGATGAGCAGAGCAGGAACCAACGGTCCACAGCTTGTTTAATAAATCATCACAAGAGCAGTCCGCAGAGTATTGTACAAAGCCAATATGGTTGTTCAATTCAACACATGCAGCAATTCAGTTCAGTTTAAAAACAGGTCTGCACAGCGGGTAAAAGATTACCATCAAGATTACCAAAGGGATTATACACTGAATAAATCATACATGTTCTCACAAGTTAAAGCTGGTTTTGCATGTTTTGTTCCCAGTTGTTTTATTTCACTACTATGTGCTAGGCTAAAAACACAAGCATTCAGTATTTTTCAACAGTGACTTAAATTAGACATACTGGCTCTCTCAGAAAAAATAAAATAAAATCAGACATCTGCGGCTGTGAGCTGCAGTCTTCTGCATCTTTTATGCAACACTCGTAGAGTAAAAATATTGATTTTTAGTAGAGTTAGAAATGTCCTCTCCTCAACAACCAAATTCAGCCAGTTTCTGAGAGATACAATATTTACCAGTGAACAGCAAGGGCTTTACGTGAGGTATGTACCAGACAAGAGCATGTCATAAACGTTACACATATGATGCATGTTTTTGATTACTGAACAATACTGCTATTTCGAAGAAAAACACACCAGATAGACTTTGTTATAAATCAAACAACCTCATTTTAGAAATAGTTTGTCATAAATAAAACCACAGAATTGTTTTACTTGTTTGTTGCTGTTTTGTTGGAAATCGCTCCAGCAGAACATCAGGTCGTATGGATTTCAGGATCAGGTCTACTGGAACAGACAGATGTGAAGGAGATCATTTAAACCCAGATTACTATGTAAACTAGTATTGGGCCTGGTTAAACCATCAAGAAGCTAAAGACGATCGACAATTTCTTAATATCATCCAATCCAGAGACGTGCGGTGAGATGCAATGCTGGTGAGGCACTAACTTAATCATAATCATATTTATAAATATAGACCACCTGCATGTTATTGTTTACATCAGGAAATTTCGCGCATAGGGACAACAATGGAGGACAAAAAGAGTTAATGTGTGAAATTTATATAGGACAAATTTTTACAATCCTGTCAGAAATTTTGTGAGAGTAAAGATATGTCCAACCGCAGTGATAAAACACTCACCTCATAAATCTGAGGTTTGACAATTAGCTGGACCTTCCTGTCCAACATCATCCAGCTTGTTTCTTTCCCTCTGACAAACACATGCCTAGACACGCCCACACACACACGCACATGCCCACACACACACGCACACACACACACACACTTCTGAATTTTGCATGTCTTATTGTTCAGTAGGTTGATGATTGACCCAGCAGCTCCCACAACTCTTCCCACATTCTCTTTATGCTCTTTACCCAAAAATACATCTGCTCCAAAAAACCATTATTTACCCCCCATCCCACTAAGCCTCTCCATCCCCCCCCCACTGTTCTTTTTGTTCAGATTTTGTAGTGCTAATCTCAGAGAGGGTACGATGGTAAAAATAAATCCTGAAAGCCTTGGGATGCTGACTGACTGTTTACAGTCTCTTACAGAAGCGAGTTCCCTGAAAACTGTACTATTTTGTGTCAAGAGTGTATTTATGAACTCCCTATTTTTTGTCTCTTTACACCAGGGGTGGGCAGTCCTGGTCCTGGAGAGCCGCTGTCCTGCAGCTCCTAGAGTCTCCCTGGTCCAACAACCTGAATCCAACAGCTGAATCTCCTCCCAAGTGCAGTCAGGTTCTCCAGAGTCCTGCTAACGACCTCATTATGTGATTCAGGTGTGTTGAAGTAGAGACACATCTAAAGGTTGCAGGATACCGGCCCCCCAGGACCAGGAGTGCCCAGCCCTGCTTTACACCCTTGCACAGTCCGAATGGCTGAAGGTTCTTGTTCCCAGAGACATTGTAATGTCTTTTGTGTTTTGTATGCTACAAATCTGACACATTTTAATGTCAACATTAAATTTTACCTGCATTCTTTTATGTTTGTGTATATTGAATGTTGGTCATATTCTCAAGTTGTTACACTGGCTTGTTGTCATTGTTGCATATTTTATTTATCAAAGAATTTCAGAAGTTAGAGGCAGCACAAACACTTAGTTCACATTCACTGGTTGATCAGAACAGAACATGTGAAAAAACAGAACATACTGAAACTTTCCTGGGATTAGTTTCATGATTGCCTCATCCATTTATCTTTTGCTTATCATGGTCAGAGAGACAACAGGTGATATTCATATCTGATGTTCATCTACCCGGTAACATTACCTACGCTGACTCTAAGTAGTATGTTCTTCTTTTAAAGTGAGGTTTAGTTTTCCCCGGTATCTTCTTCTTGTGGGTTAGTGCCCAAAAAAGTCCCAAGGTGAGGAAACACCCTAAGTTTCTGTTGAGATCAACAGAAACTTGGTGCGTTTCAATCTCCTCCAAAGTGACAGAGCTTCTCATTTATCCATCCTGAGGACAATGTTGTTCTTACAGACCCAATTGATGTTGGCAAATTAATGGAACAATAAATAATGATGTTCTGTTGGACTTGGCTGTATTACTTGGAGAAGTCACACTGTGGCATGACTCCACCCAGAAAGACCTGGCAGCTCCTTAAATCTGCAGCATGTGATAAACTGACTGCAGTCGGGTGTGGAGGCCACAGCAGGCAGGTCACACACTCCAGGAGAGATCCTCTGTCCAGGGAAAGAGTCTCTCCATCACACACACAGACACGAGGTCGGGTCCTGATGCCACTTGGCTACAAAGACCGAATTTCCATATTCATTGGCAAAAATCCAGAATCTTCCAGTTAATTTTTCTGTCATCGATTTTCTCTATTCAAGACAGGAACTAACCACTCAGCCACTGGCATTCTCTCTCCTTCATTTTTATTAACAGCCAAAGACTCAAATTTAAAGAGGTTTAGTCGTATAATTCTAAGTAGCCTATCAATTATGGCACTAAGAATGGGACTTTTTCTCACTTTGCATCCATCACTCTCAAATGCAACTATTAAATCTCACTCATTTTCCTAAAACATGAAAAAAACCCAAAAAAACCAGCTGAGCAACTTTGGTCAACTTTATTTGTACTGCATTATTATTTTTGAATGGCAGATTTCATTCCATGTTTCTGATCTACTTTGGAGGTAGTCACAAAGTTCACACTGCAGCCTGAAGTGACCCAAATCCGATTTTTTGTCAAATCAGATTTTTTTGCCAGGTCTGTTCACACTGCCAAACATATGTGACCTTTATGTGTTTCATGGAAACATTTTCAGAGTAACAAGGTATTTATTCACAGGGGCTTTTACCCACAATAATACAACTCTATATGTGATGAAGTCAAAGATTAGCTTTTGATCAATATTCACTCTACAGCATCACAACAAAACCAAATGAGTTACATGACAGAATCAATTTGAATTAAAAAGGATGAAATCAGCACAATAATTGACAAATCAATGTGGTAGATAAATATCTATTACCAGGTTGAGGTAAAACATGAATAATAGACAATAATAGTTAACTTTGTATTTTAAATAAACACAGAGATTAGCAGACTGAAGATGATCATTTGCGGTCAGAAGGACCATTTGTGATCCCTTGTTCTCTTTAAAATCCATGTTTGCTCTTTATCTTAAATTAAAATCACTATATTTTTTTAGTTCAGTTGATTCTTTATATTGTTTTTCTGACATTTAAATTTCAGGCATTTAGTCTATCATATCTTTTTTCTTTACATGAATCCTTTTTGCCCCTTGTTATTATCATCATAAAATAGTTTCCTTACCTTGACATTTCCTCAGTTTCTCCTTCATTTTTTCTTTCCACCCCTTATAAATTTTTAATATCACTTATTAAACTAAAATCTTAAATACATAATGTTATACATCTTTGACTCTGTTTTCAAATATTCATAAGTAATGTTTATTCCTCCCTATAATTATTTCTATGAACCACCCCCCACCTACTCCAGTCTTTTTCATTTCTCCTGTCTTCTCTGAACTTGTGTTGGTGTTTAAACAGTTGTGCAACCAAATGCAACAGCACCCACTGCTGTTTCTATCCTTCAATGCAACAGCAACCATCATTTTTCCTTCAGCTTTTAATGCCAGGAAACAGAACAACAGTCGGTGGTTCACATCAGAGCACAACATGGGAACCGTTTGAAAACTGGGGTACAACTGGAAAACAGAGGCAACTTCTGAAAACTAGGGCAAAGCTTTTATCCAGATGATTCTGTGTACACCTCACATCATGAAGAGCCTCTGTCGAGGTTGGCTTTTCATTTATACCATGAGCTGGAAACACAGCGCTAACGAATAGACACAATGACAGATAAAAGAATGTTTTAAACCACAGAACAACCATTCTACTTCCCACCTATTTGTAAATTATTAAGTGTGGTTCTTGAAATGCCAGGGAGCTCCTCTTTTTAGATTCATTTTTTCATCCCACATTCATGACTCTCTTTGATCACTAACTGGCAGTTAGGGCTTATTATCTTACAGTAATATGATTATTTATAGGATAAAATAAAGAGCTGTGTGCTCGCAGACATTTTTAGCAGATTTTTCCCAGTTTCTGAAAAATGTGTCACGGTGCAATGAATAACTTATAAGCATTGTCCTCAAAAGTGTCAAAACTCATCCAAAAACGTCTTCCTTTTTTCGCACATCAATAATCAAACAAAAAAAATTTAACTTTTCAAAAAGTTGCATCAAACACACTGAGAAAAATCCTGGCTTTATGAAAGCAGTGGCCACAGCATCACTTGTTTGATGAAAGGCAGCAGAAAGAAACGATGTAAACACAGAAGATTTAGCACAATCTACACATTTTCATCACCAATATCAAAGAAAGATGAACTCTAATGCCTTTTATCAGCTGTGCATGTCCACGGTACAATTACAGTACATCACACCACTGCCTTTGGAGCTACACGTATTGTTGATGTTTTATAAAGAAAAACTCTAAACCTCATTGAGCCCAAATATGAATGTTTGATAAGAACCAGTTATGGCAATATGCTATACTTTACAGCCTGCAGTTTTATGTCAGAGTGTAGTGAGATATATTGGCATAAAGTTATAAATACATACCACTGACTAACAAAAGACTCAAAAAGTGTCACGTTGTAACTTTCACAACAAGGTCAATAATACAAAATAATTTTAAGGAAATAATAGAATTTGAGGTCAATTTGAAAGGAAATGTTTGTTTCCAGTGATGAAAGTGTGAAAGAAAAACATCAAAGAGAGCAAACCTAAGCAGACGAAAGTGAAGGATTTTCTTTAGCTTTCTTCACCTGAAGAGGAAAAGCTTTTGTTTTCACTGAAGAAATAAGCTTGGAACTAAAAGATGTTCTAGTTTCTGTCCTTCCTCATTGTTATTCTGCTGTTTTTATACGAGCAAAATGTTTTAGTGTGAAAACCGCCAGAGAATCTGGAGAGTTCAACATTTCTGAATTAATATCAGAAACAGCTACATTTAGTCAATGTTTTTACAGTTTGGACCTAAAACCTGTTTGGGATTCCAAGGGAAAACACATTTTCATATATGTAGCATGTCCAGCAGCCCTTTATTTCAACAATAAAATATGTAGCCTATGTGCATAACATGAGCGTCAAGCTAGAGAACACATCCTTCAAATGTCTGATCTTTAGCCAGGAGCCCAGAAATATGGTGGACAGGCTGTTAAAATAACTGACAGACTACAGAGAAAAAAAACACAAACTGACAAAGCAAGAAAGGCAAAGCTAGAAGGAACACGACTCTCAGTTCAAGGTGCAAAGAGCCACAATAGAGAAATTAGGTTTTTGTGTAGTAGAGGTTGGCTTTACTTTGTTCAAACATTTATAGTTTTGTGGAACTAAGCTTCACTCCTTAATCCTTCCACACAATGCCAGACATACAACAGGAACTGTACAGGATTATGTTAAGAAGAACAAATGTTTTACCACACACTTTAGTCTGCAGCTTTGGACATAACATGTAAGGCCAGACCCTTTATTTAGGCAGCACCGGCTTTTATAAAATCCCTGAAACCTTGGAACAACAATACAATGGAAACTTCAGCATGATTCCTACAGTTGTTGCACATACAGCAGGAAACAAAAAAATAAACTGACTTGGATAAAATCTACAAGAAGGCAGAGCATTTTATTCTGTAAATGTTATATATGATCAGTCTTTTTGATTTTTCTGCCCAGCAACAACCTTTTTTCTATAATATCTCAGAGAAAAAAAAACTAAACCCTGGATCCGAGGCACAGACTCTGCTGTAAACAAGATCTCACATTATCATAAACCCTTCAGCTGAAAGGATTGTCCAATTGAAAACCAAAATGTCTTCAGTGTCAAAACTGGTAACCCTGAGCATCTTTTCATCCAAGTTCCTTTTATATCCTCTATAAAGGAGATAAACAAATAACATACTAGCTAAATTTACTAGCAGTACTGGAGAAAAACAATTAGAAGAATAGAAGTTCTTTTCCAGTGGATTTTTGTTTTGAAGAAAAATATCCTCAAAATTTAATCTTTTTCTTCTGTAGTCAGTCTGCTATTTGAATTCACTAATCTTTACAAAACTGTATTTTATTTGATTACAGTGATGGATGGCATCATTTACTTCAAAACAAACCATCCCTACCAAGTGACTGACTGACTGACAGACAGACAGACAGACAGACAGACAGACAGACAGACAGACAGACAGACAGACAGACAGACAGACAGACAGACAGACAGACAGACAGTGTTGTGAACCTGTACTGGAATCTTCTCATTAAAAAGTAACTTAGTTGTGGGAACTTTGTGGTGATATTTATTAGTAAAATCCATTAAATGGATGACCCAAATATAAATAATTGGGTTAAAGTGACTGAAAATTTGCACATAAGCAGCTTTAAAGATAAGTTTACAGTACTTTGAACCAATAAATGATTAAAACAAAATTATTAGAAGTCATAGAATTAATTTCTTGTACATAACAAACATTAAAAAGAACTTGGTATGAATTAAGGTCGCTTATAGCAATTTGATTGGATTTTCTTAGTGGTAAACATAAAAAAATGTTAAATAAATAAACGGTAAATGTAATTATCAACTATTAGGATATTCTATAATATGATTTTGTGACATCACTACCTGCAACGGATTCCTTTTTAAATGACCCTGGCATTTATTTATCAGCTCTATGCTCTGAGACTGTCTTTTAAAATGAAAAAGAGGAATTACATCTTCAATCAACCTCCAATGATGCAACACAGATGCTATTAGAGCAGCGGTGTCAAAATAAGTAATAGCTGAGAGCTTTCCAGATCTTCCAGCTGCTCCCCTCAACCTCCACAGTGAAATCAGTTGGGCTCGACTTCATCCGTCTCGGCACAGGAGGTTAAACGAGCCAAGCAATCTGATCAGATGGCTTTCAAAGGAGAAGCAAATTGCCAATTTATCTGGCAAATCAAATGAGAGGAAATACTGTATTATGGTCAGCAGATGGCAGGCCTTCAATTTATAGCTAAAATATATTTGCTCCCCTAGAATGTGTTGAAAATGCATTTAGCTAATTTATTATCAGATCTTTGGCTTGTTTTGATTATATAATGTGGCAATATTTTATGTTTTGATTCAAATTTGACCTTTTTGATGGTTTCAAGCTGGTTTGGCCTGGTTATTATAGGTCTCCTCCAGTCCATCTAGAGTTTGACCCAGACAGTTTAGAATGGAAGCAAATTGCCATTTGTGGTGCCAGAGACTGGTGAGTCAGACGGATCATTTATATTTTTATTTTTCTGTGAAATAAAAAATAGCCTCACTGTTGAAGCTCCACAATGTGCATCAGTTCTGTCAAGCACCCATTCAGGCAATTGGCCTTTCCATCCAAGAGTTTGTGGTGAGTGTTTAATTAAATGACAAATCCATCCAAAACACATTCAGCAGAGGGAAAAACGGTGACAAGTAATATTATATAACAAACTCCAACAACCGAGCAGATTTAGTTCAGAGTATTCTCTCTCTTTAAGCTGAATTATATATCAGATATCTGTAGGCTAATCCTTTAAGAGGTGTCATACAAAGGAATATGTTCCTGTAGAAGTACAAATGAAGTCAAAGCTACAACCTGATAGCCATCTATCCATTGTCTACAGCAGGAGTCTCAAACTCCAGTCCTGGAGGGCTGCAGTCCTGCAACTTTTAGATGTGCCTCTGCTGCAGCACACCTGAATAGAATAATTAATGTTCTGGAGAACTGATCTACACAAGGAGGAGGTAATTAAGCCATTTCATTCCAGTGTTTTGTTTTGTACCTGTGGCACATCTAAACACTGCAGGACTCCGGCCCTCGAGGACTGGAGTTTGAGACCCCTGGTCTACAGTATAGAGCCAGGGGTGTCAAACTCCAGTCCTCCAGTCGCTGTCCTGCAGGTTTTACATGTGCCACAGGTACAAAACACTGGAATGAAATAGCTTAATTACCTCCTCCTTGTGCAGATCGGTTCTCCAGAGCATTAATGACCTCATTATTCTGTTCAGGTGGTGCAGCAGAGAAACATCTAAAAGCTGCAGGGCTGTGGCCCTCCAGGACTGGACACTTATCCACATGGTACAGTGTCCAGAGTGTACCATGTGGTTATCATGGCACACTCTGGACAGGTTTCCAGTCCATCACAGAGCAACACAAAGACACAAGACAAACAACCAAGCACAGTTTAGGACAATTTGGAGACACAAATGAACTGTCACATTTATGGACCGTGGGAGGAATAAGAACCCACACATGCATGGGGAGAGGATGCATGGCTTCACCATTCAGGATGATCCAGGACCTCACGCTGCAGCTTAATGTATTTTTAAACACACAGACACCTCAGAAATATTCACCAAAAATAAAACATCAAGTGGTCATCAGTCAATCGGTCATCACTTCAAACATTCTCCTTATGCATGGAGTCAAATACAGACTTTGAATTAGAAAATTTCAAATAAATGGAACACAAATATTTTTAGTATGGATGAAGCTGCCCTGTGAGTTCTGCACTGGTTTGGATCCAACGTTAATCATCTGAATTTGCTTAAAGGGAAAAGTTATTATCTTGTTTTGATGATTTGAAACAGACTAATCAAAAACACATGAATATCAGTATAAATTCTTCTGTTGTTCTGAATTACACTAACTGTAATGCTCATCTTTTCTGTCTTGATTACAGGAAGCCACTCTGATGTTTATGTGTTTGTCTTCATCTCGCTGTACATCATTAATGATTCTTTTGTCCAAAACCAGAACGCTAACCACCATTTGACCAAATTCAGAGTCACATTTTACTTACCAAAATACAAAAACATTCAAAATGGCTGCATTGTTAGGTTGTACGGACAGAAGCCAAGAGCTGCAGGAGCTGCTGTAGATGTTACTGTTTGTTTATATGACCAGTTCCATGTGTTCATTCACTGAGACAAATTTACTAGGTGGGACAATAAAGTTAATATTTTGTTCTACTCTAGTGATTATTATCGTAATCTCTATCTTCCTCAGTCCTATACCGCTTAAAAATCAGAACTCATAAATCCTAAAAGAACTTTTTGTACAAGCAACCTTCATAAAGAAACAAAATTTGGGTTTAAAAACTAAAGTCTCAAAATCTCCAGAGAAAACAAGGGAGAAAAAAAGCTAAATATCAAACTGTAGAAGAATGTCTTTAATTATACAATTAATCAATAAAAATAAATAAAGTATCAGATTATAACCTTTCCGGACAATGGTATAAGCAGTGATGCTGTTTAATAGAATCTCATTGCCTGTTTTTAATATGATTAATCCAATAATCTAATCTCAATTTGTGCCATAAAATTCACAAAGCTTAATTCTTTTTGATATGTTGTCTGTGTATTACAAATGCACAACACATTCATTTTGTGGACAAAGTTGGCTGCTGAGGTTTAAACAGGTCTGGTGTCTCTGATAGAGTGGGATCCATCCACCCACACACGTCTGCAGTGATTGAGGTCAAAGTGCATGAGAGAAAGGGAACAACAGGGTGACAAAATGAGCACAAGGAGAAGCAGAGAGAGGAGAAGCCAACCAAAGAACCCATAAGAGGAGTGGGAGTGAAGAATGTGAGAGTTTACCAACTAAATTTATCTTTTCGTGTGTTTCATGAGGGAATGTAGAGACACTGAACCTGAAACGTGATATCTGGAGGATTTCTTTGTTTGTTCTGATCTCTAAAGCTAACCAACCTTATGATTTCCAAACCTCAAACCAATGAGACACTTATAACATCTAACAGGATAGAAAACTCACTCAGGCATCATGGAAATGTCAACATGTGGCAGCAGCTTCTCAGTTTGTTAAAAGATGATGTTTCAACCGACTCAGTCCTGGTGGTGATGCAGCAAAAAGATCAGTACCAAGATGTGATGAGCCATGATGATCCCCAAGGCAAAAACTAGGTCACTTCAGCAGTAAAAATAGCCACAATCAGGAAATAAACTCATATCTGTTCAAAGCAAAGATTCATACTTGCTTTCTATTTTGCCTGTTTTGTCTGTTTTATTGCAGTTTGACCCTGGCAGCTAGTTTAATGGTTTTTTTCTTTTCTCTCTGCTCATGCTATTAAAATGATATCTCTCACAATGTCCTCAGGATACAAGAATATAGATGATCTAAACGATAAAATCCACTAGCGCTAATCTTATTGAAAGGATAATAGAGACAATCCAAAACGTCCCTGTCTTTTTATAAAAGAAAAGACGATGATCGATAGACAGACTGATAGATCAGTTGAGCATTTCTGATAGAATACTCGTGTTTTCAAAGAGATTCAGGATGTTAAAGATGCTGATTAGTTTCTGTTTTTTTTAGAAGATTTTAAGAAGAAAATCATTTCACTAGGATTGTAACTTGTAAAGGAACCGACTTTTCAAGTTGTAAAATTCTTTACACTAAAAACCATGT